>NW_025051427.1:0-12435 GCF_019279795.1 Protopterus annectens | reverse complement strand
AAGTTGCAGTACCTAACCTGGTAAAATTAAAAATAAGAAGCAAGCCAGAACAGACACCAACCTGGCTAACAACTGGAAAATCAGTGCTCCTACTTGAGTGAACCTGCAAGCTACCCTAAAAATTATACACTAATAAGTTGCCTTCCAACAACGTATAAACTATACATGGTAATTGATGCCAACAGAGTTTATAGTCATTTAGAAGAAAACTCAATTATGGCAGTAGAAGAAAGTCATATGGAACAAAGGATCATTTGTTGTTAAATAAAGTCACAGTGGAGAACTGTAAAAAAGGGGAAGAATCTAAGTATGGCATGGATTGACTACAAAAAAAGCATTTGACAGTATCCCTCATTCATGGATTAAAGAGTGCTTAAAAATGTATAAGATACACCACATACTGATAGACTATATTGCAGTGACCATGAAACAGTGACATACCACTTTGCAATTAAGCCATGATAAAGGACAAATTGTTATCCCAGGGATAACAATTCAAAGGGGGATATTTCAGGGTGACTCTCTGTCACGGTTACTATTCTGCCTTGCCCTTTATCCTTGTGCTGTTTGTTTTGCTAATGTGTTAACAATTCCCTGTGGACCAGATTTGAGAATGCCTTGTAGGTTAGGTGTAGATCACCTCTTAATAGTCAGCAGGATACAGAATAAAGGGATAGAGCTTTTAGGCAGTCTGCATAGGACATGTTGTTTATACCCCATATATTTTTTTTTGGTAAGGAACCTCTGAGGTTGCTCCAGTTGTTGAAACTGCATGGTGAGATACCTGCCAAAAGGTGCACTGTACTCAATTATTGGTCTGATGAGGACAGAGTATATTCAGCCTGAACAATGGAAAGGTCACAGTTAATTGTCTGTAATCAGCATATAATGTTCTGGGACTTCTTGCCGTTGCTAGAAAAGTTATTACTAGAAAATGGAAAATGGAAATTAGATGTAATTCCCTTGTTGAAAGGTTTCTTAAGTTCAGCTGCTGTTTTATGTAATAGTGAAAAAAAGTAATATTGAGATTTGTAAGTAAGTTAGAAATTGTAATATCAAAATGTGATTAAAATGAATATAGTGAATATGTTTTAATCTATTTTCTTATTACATTGTTACTGTTTGTCATTAGATATAATTGAAATGGCTTCAGTTTTGCTGTGTATAATGTATATATATGTTAAAATCAGTAAAAGATGTTTTAAAAAATAAAGGTGGAAACACTAAATTGTTTCCGTGGACAGAAACACAAGTTAACTCGACAATTTCTCTTGAACTTTTTCTTGTTTACACATCCTCTAATGGGCAGTGGAGAGTGACCTGATAAAACTGTGTATGTATGCAAACTCTCAATAGGATATACATACTCCTTGCTAATTGTGATTTTGTCTGCTCTTGAATGCAATTTACATCTGTATGAGAAACATGTCAAAATATCTCTAGGAAGCCCCAATGCCTTACACATCTATCACTGCAATTAGTGTAGCATACTTATAAATAAACCATCCTAGTACAGGGACACTGTTAGCTTTAAACCACTGTGTACCTTACCAGTGGAAAAAATGTGTTCCGGTCTCCAGCCAGAAAACCATACCTTCCTGTGCTTTAGCATTCTAGCTACAACTTGTTGATTTGTCCTTGTTGGATATATAGATTTACAGCCTTGTAAGACACTCCCTCTAGCGTCCTTACTAATATAAATCTACCTTCATTGTCTTTTTGTACTTCCAGCAACTCAGAAGCCATATATATCTTTTTTGCAGTAGTGTAGCAACACCTTTTTGGCCTCCTAATGGATATGAGGAAAGCTCTAATAATTTATACCCAAGATTTCCTTACTTTAGACATTCATTCTCATTCAAATGCATTTCTCATAATAATACAAATATATCCCTAATGTTTCTAGTGTACATATATATATTGGGACCTTTTACAGGATATTGCAAACCATTAACATTCCATGATAAGGTTGCAAACAGTATTCTTTAATATAATAGATTACAATTATAGTACCATCGTCTCTGACATGCACTGACACCAACCCTTAACTTTTGTTGAGTCACAGATATTAAATAGTTTCAGAACAGCTAGAATTATTTCCTCTTCAACATGAAATAACTATGTAAGATTACATTCTTATTACGTGTATGTGTAGAGATGGAAGGAAAAGACAACATCAGATATGAAAGTTATGTACTTATGATAACTCTACATCTGTGTTGTCTTCTACAGTCCATCTCAACTGCCCCTCCCTTCATCTTCCAATCATATTGTCATTGTTGATTGTAGCTCCTGATGGACTTCACAGACTGGCCTAAAGTCTGTTTTGGACCCTCTGATCTCTTGTATGTTCCTTGATTATGGACCTTTTCTCTGTTTTGTATCTGTTTTTATAGTGCAAACTCAGTCTGAGGAGAATTGGGCAAGTAGGGAATTGTGGGAGAGGAGGAGGAGAAGCTTTGGAGCTGAAGACTTTGTGAAGCCAATTTCAGATCCAATCAGATCTGAAGTACCCACAGGTTGAGATTAATGGAAGAAGACAGCACAGATTTGGAGTTATGATAAGTACATAACATTTGTTTCTTCTGATATACTCAAAATATATGAGTACAAATAATTAGCCTGTGTGTGTGTGTGTGTGTGTGTGTGTGTGTGTGTGTGTGTGTGTGTGTGTGTGTGTGTGTGTGTGTGCGCATGCACAGGAGGATGGGAGTCAAGCTTATGCACTACAGGAGCTTAGCTAAAAAAGTCTACGTATATTAAAGCTTCATAGTGCTGCCCAATTTATATCACATTTAAAAAGTGTGTGTGTGTGTGTGTGTGTGTGTGTGTGTGTGTGTGTGTGTGTGTGTGTATGAATGTACGTGATTGCATGTGTGAGTGTACGTAGAGGTATGAGTAGTGTAAAATTTTTGTGTGTGTCTACCTAAGAAGTTGCTATACAGGGCGTGGTTAGATAAGGTAGATGTGTTTGTTTGAGAATGTGTGCCAACTTAGGAGCTTGCTGTGAGGGGTTACTTAGAAGATGGGTAGGGTAGATGTGTGTGTGTGTGTGTGTGTGTGTGTGTGTGTGTGTGTGTGTGGGTGAGTGTGCCCAGGATTGCATTCTAGTGGGTGTAGACTGTGTGTATGGCTGTGTATAAATGAATGTGTGTTTGTGTGTGGAGGGTGTCATACTTCTGCACTCCTCTAACTAATGAGCAAATCCTACAACATAGGGGAGGGGGACACTAGTCACCAGGGATAAGTCTTTTGTATTGTGCCTTAAAATCACTTAAAAATTACAGAACAAAGTTTTGCAGCATGACAGACATGAGACACGGGAAAACTAGGTACCAGGGATAATCTCTACAGTGTGCCCTAAAGGGTCTATATTAGATCACCAAATGCTTAAAAAAGCGAATGGTGATTGATCGAACTTATGTAAGCGAAAGTTTAAAATATCGAAGCAGCAGAAACCCGAATTTTTTCCTAGGGAAAGAATTTGGTTGTCCGTTTCTGTTGCTTCTGTATTTTCAGTGCTGTGGTGGAAAGTTACGATTTGGGTTCAGGTAAGTGTGCGATTGTGTGGATGTGAGTGTTAGGGCGGGTTAGGTGAGTTAGGGTTAGGGCGTGGGTTAGGTATGTGTGCGATTGTGTGGACGTGAGGGTTAGGGCGGGTTAGGGAGCAGGTGAGGTGAGTGTGCGATAGTGATGGACCTTAAGGTTAGGGTTTGGGTTAAGGTAAGTGGATAGTTAGTGGTGTGTGTATAGTTTAGTGTAGGGTTAGGTGTCAGATTTTAGGTGTATGTGTGTGGATTGCTGTTTGTTTGGTGTGCTTATGTTGTGTGTATGTGTTTTGGATCAGCAATTTTTTTTCCCTAGGAAAAAAATCGCTGTTCTGACAGTTCGAGATTGTAAGCTTTCGCTTACATAAGTTCGATCAATCGCCGTTCGCTTTTTTAACCATTTGGTGATCTAATATAGACCCGCCCTAAAGGCACTTAAATTAAAGATTCAAACTCTGCACCCTTGCAGCTCACACAGAGCATATTAGTCCTTTGTAGTGTTGCTAGATAGCAGTGATACTTTAAAATATTATTAGATAGCAGTGATACTTTAAAATATTATTAAGTCTTTCTTAATAAAAAAGAATGTAAAATAAAAAGGAGGGGGATAATTTTGAATCATGCACTCTTGACACTGGCAGCAGCATCATTAACTGACTGTACTAACTTATTTAATATAGCAGGGGTCTTATTTACATAATATGAAGTATAAAATTCTAATGGCTGGTATTATTCAATGACTGTAACAGTTTATGAGTTATGAGGAATATAGTATAAGAGGCAACAGCAGGCATGTCCTGTAAAATTAGGGGCAGTTGAGAGGGAGCAGTAAGAAGTATGGAACTGCAATATCTGGCATTATTGAGTGACTGTAAGGATCTATGACTTGTGAGGGCAGGGACAAAGATAAGAAAAGGCATAGAAAATGTTCTTTTAACTCAGGGGAAAGGTAAGAGGTACGATGGTTTGTTATGTTTGAATGTGTGTATGTGTGTGGGAGAGTGAATGGGGGGTGCCTGTGCCAATGTAATGCATGGATTTCCAGTGTTGACTACCACAGGAAAGTGCTGATTTGCACTCAAGATACTTGGTGTGATTCAATATCATGCAAGTTAACCTATAATGAGGTCTTTCATCATTGCAACTGACATGTCTCTGAGTCACAGTTTCCTCAACTGTGAAAAGAGTCCCCTTTTGGCTGCAGCTGTTAACGCCTTCAGTAGGGTTCTTTCAGAATCCTTGGTGATGTCTGAGGGATGGAATTTCTTTTCCTGGGGTTGAGACTAAATCTGAACACAAAGGAATTGTTACAGAATAAGAAAAAGATAGAATGACTAATGGAAATATTAAAAGTACTGCTCAAGTGTCTTTAGAAAACAGATCTGAGTGTTTAAAACTGAAGAGGAGCATGAGGAAGAGGGTGATGAAAATAATTCAGTAGATGACAATATGAAGTATGGAAAAAGGAAAATAAAAGGATAGATTAAAATATTAAAAAATGAAGAAATTGAACATGAAAAGATAGATTAAAAATATTCAAAAAAAAGGAAGAAAAAGGTTAACTGCTTTCTGTAAGTATGTATAATATTGAGTGAATTAAGAATATTTGTAGTGAATGAATAGGTTAGGGGGTTGAAAGAAGAATTTAGGCTTGCTGGATGTAATATATTTAAATTTGTTTATGCCTTTCGGCTTTTCCTGGTTAGGGTCCGCTAATGATTGGCAGTAGAGTTTTATGTCACCACACAGAAGACGCTCTAACTGAGAATCGAACGGGCAATGTCTAACTGTAAGACGACAACGCTACCGCAGCACCAAAGTAAAAATTAAAAAAAGAACAGTTTAAAAATTTTGGGAAAATAATGTGATTTGAAATGTGGAGAAATAAGAAAGCTGTGGAACTGCCTTGCTGATTAACATCAAAATTGATACTTTAGATGTTGTTATGGGGAATATTGATGCTGATACTAGACTGCAGAATGATGCAAACAGTAGTGAGGTTAATAATTATGTTTGCAAATGCAGATATAAAAGACAAAACACGTTTTTTGAAGAAATGAAAAAATATATATGTTTTGCTAAATTTGGACATTATAGTTGGTGGAGATATTAAATTTGATATATCAAGAAGAAAGAAGATTTCCCAGTGATTTAAAAATGTACAGATAAGGTTCATCATTCCAACTGCTGCAGTAGCCTTTAAGTTAAATGGGTTGTTTCTGTGCCCAGGAAACATTAACAGGGCAATTTCACACTGCTCTGTCTCCTCCCACACCTTCAATTAGACTGCTGATTGGCTAGCCCCAAAAAGGGAAATCAGTAGTCAGAGTGAAAATTTCTCCATTGTTTTCTAGCCACCTAAAAGAGAAGCATCTTTGGGGTTTCGCAGGAACAGTAATTGGCTAATAGCTTCATTTCTGGCAGATATGTGCCTTTGTGGACCCCTCCACACACATATTGTTTCCCTTTTAAGAAAATAGTATGTATTTTTTATTTTCTGACTAAAAGGAGTATTTCCCCTGTAAGAAACCTGGCATTTTTTTAATCAATATTGGAAGTTTCCTGTCTTGGATTACTATTTTAGATGCTGGTGTTACTTGACTGTTTAGGAGTTATAATTGTGACTGTGTATGTGCTGCTTGTGTAAGCCTTTGTTATTGAGATGACTAAAAGTTGTACTTTGGGACTGGCTGGGGTGTGTTTTTCAGTGCATTGCTTATGTTCACTTCATGACAACCTACCTGCCATTTTTCTTTTTCTCTCAGTGTATTTTCCTTGTTAGAAGCAGTGCTAACAGTGAATCAGTGATGCTTGTGTTTTTACAGTAATGAGGTTAATAACTGTTTGCATATGCACATATGAATGAAAGAAGGAACCCATTTTTGAAGGAATGAAACTATATATTTTGCCAAATATGGACATTGTTGCATGGATAAGTGTAAGTATAAACATGCTGCTTGTGTACTCTAGGTAATAACTTGCCTTAAGCCCATACCCCTAGTGCCTAAGGACCCAGTCGGCTGCTCTTCTACAGAAACGGTCTTTCCACCCCACCTGTCCTTTACCTCAGACGGCTCAATCTGTGCTGAAAAGAAACTATCATCCTGAAAACTAAAAGAAAAGCATTCCTGCACTGTCCCTTGCTAAGGAAAAGGACTGCAAGGTCTTTCCACCCCACCTGTCCTTACCTCAAACGGCTCAATCTGTGCTGAAAAGAAACTATCATCCTGAGAACTAAAAGAAAAGCATTCCTGCACTGTCCGTCACTAAGGAAGAGGACTGCAAGGACTATATCTTAAGTGTAACTGTTGTGCTAATAGATCGCTTGACTGAACTGGGTCTATGGCTAGTCTAGGGTCCATAGTAAAAGATAGCTTAACAGTTTTAGACTCCCCTAGTTAGGCTGCTGTAATAAGTAATAAAATAAGCATTCTACAGCACGTATAGCCTATATAACACATTTCCCCTGCTTACTTCATCTCACAGTTGCTAAAGAAATAGCAAATATCTGTACAAAATTCAGGTTAAAAGCTTGCTTACTCCCAACAGTCAGTAAAATTGTCTGGCTAAACTACAAACTTTGTTTAATACAATATTGAGTAAAACACAGCTCACATTCAAAAGAATTGAGTTAAACTGGGTAAATTGCAGCTCACTCTAAAAAGAACTGAGTAAAATCACTGTAAAGTTGTATTCTTTAAGCCCGCATACTCACAGACCCTGGAAATTCTTGTAGCTGGGTATAACCCCACAGACCCTGGAAATCCTTGTAGCTTGGTATAGCCCCATAGACCCTGGAAATCATTGTAGTTTGGTATAGCCAATCAAAAGCTTGATTTCCCACCACATGATGTGAGATTACTTCTAGGACTGCTTCAGTCGCCATTTTCAAGCCCCTAGTACTTAAGGACCCAGTCAGCTGTTCTTCTACACAAATCATATGCTAGAATTTTTTTTTTGTGCTTTTCACTGATTATGTGGTAAAGTAACAACTAAAAAAGCTAAGCAGCATGCATAGCAATAATGTTTTAATTCGCCAGACCAGTAGAATGTTTAGAAAAATGTGTGGAATTACCTGTAAAGTTTGCTAGCCAGGAGTAATTTTCTAAGCATTTTTATTGACTGCATTTGGTACTTTTAACATTATAAGCTTAGCGACATAATGTGCTGTGATATACTACTATGCTGGTTCATCAATCATGAACAGAAGTGTTTCCTAGCATTTAGCAAGTGGATTTAGCTGTACTGCCTTAATGCTGTAACCAAGAGCGGCCTTAGGTCAACTGGTGCCCTAGGCAAAAGGGCTCCACGGTGCCCCCCCACCACCTGGCGCCCCCATCGTAGTCTACCTACACCAAATAAATATTGGAAATGCGCCCCTACTAGAGCGGTGCCCTAGGCAGCCTCCTAGTTGGCTTATGCCTAAGGTCAGCTATGGCTGTAACTACTCATAGCAGAAAATCACATAGGAAAACCTGTGTAAAATTCACTGAACTTGCCTGTTCTATAAACTACTGCTCTGACTGATAGTTGCAATTGAATATAGAGAAATGCAAAAGCTGTGGTACTACTAATATTAATGAATGCCATGCTTAAATGTATAATACTGTTTGCATGCTGTTATGTTAGCTATATTCCATATAGAATCCATGCACTGACTCTATGTACCTTACCAGGTCTTTCCACCCCACCTGTCCTTACCTCGAATGGCTCAGTCTGTGCTGAAAAGAAACTATCATCCTGAAAACTAAAAGAAAAGTATTACTTTCACTAAGGAAAAAGACTGCAAGGTCTATATCTTAAGTGTAACTGTTGTGCTAATGGATTGCTTGGCTGAACTGGGTCTATGGCTAGCCTAGGGTCCATAGTAAAAGATAGCTTAACAGTCTTAGACTCCCTAGTCAGGCTGCTGTAATAAGTAATAAAATAAGCATTCTACAGTGCATACAGCCTGTATAACACGTTCCTCCTGCTTACTTCATCTCACAGTTGCTAAAGAAATAACAAATATCTGTACAAAATTCAGGTTAAAAGCTTGCTTACTCCCAACAGTCAGTAAAATTGTCTGGCTAAGCTACAAACTTTGTTTAATACAATATTGAGTAAAACACAGCTCACTTTCAAAATAATTGAGTTAAATTGGGTAAATTGCAGCTCACTTTAAAAAGAACTGAGTAAAATCATTGTAAACTTGTATTCTTTAAGCCTGCATACACACAGACCCTGGAAATCCTTGTAGATGGGTATAGCCCCACAGACCCTGGAAATCCTTGTAGCTTGGTATAGCCCCATAGACCCTGGAAGTGATTGTAGCTTGGTATAGCCAATCAAAAGCTTGATTTCCCACCACATGATGTGAGGTTACTTCTAGGACTGCTTCAGCCACCATTTTCAAATCCCTAGTGCCTAAGGACCCAGTCAGCTGTTCTTCTACACAAACGGTATGCTAGAACTGTTTTTTTCTTTTTGTGCTTTTCACTGATTATATGGCAAAGTATCAACTAAAAAAAGCTAAGCGGCATGCATAGCAATAATTTTTTAATTCACCAAACTAGTAGAATGTTTAGAAAAATGAGTGGAATTACCTGTAAAATTTGCTAGCCAGGAGTGATTTTCTAAGCATATTTATTGACTGCATGTGGTACTTTTAACATTATAAGCTTGGCGACATAGTTTGCTGTGATATACTATTATGCTGGTTCATGAATCATGAACAGAAGTGTTTCCTAGCATTTAGCAAGTGGATTTAGCTGTACTGCCTTAATGCTGTAATTACAAAGTGGACTTGTGTATAACAAGTCTGACATGTCCCTTTCTCAGAATATTCCCTTTTCTCCAAGGTATGATGAACCTAGAGTTGATATGTATTAGTTCTGGGGGGCTTGCCTCATGCATTGTGGGTACAAGGGGGCTTGCGCCCTGCAAAAACAATCAAGTTTAAAGGAGAAGAATAATATTTGAGATCTGCTATTCTCATGCAGTTTTGGTCTTTTTTTCTGTCTGTTGACCCTCCACATTAGAAGTGCCAAAATTTCATTAGGGAACCCATTACAGGTCAGCGTCGCATGTAAAGACGTTCCTGAAGAAACAGGGTCTGTTGATTCTGATTATGATAGAGATTGAGCTTCTTCTCCTTCAGATTCACAAGCTCAGCTTTCTGACTGTGAAGAAAATGTTAACTATTATCCTTACATGGAGAGAATTTTGTATTTACTCAGACCATATCCAGGATGAATGAAGTATTTTTATGAGAAGAAATAGATGTTCTCCCTGATTTCATGAGAAGATATATGTTATAAATGTATATCCCTCATCCATTTCTCCTGTACTGCAAACCGTGGAGGATGTGTTAAATGCTGCCCGTAATCCTCTTGATACACAGCTGTCAGTACCCAAAAAAGCAGGTAAAATGTATTAAGTGCCTCAGACTAATGCATTTCTTTTCTCTCACCTTAGATCAGACCTAGCAGCCATTTCCATTGCATTGGCTGCTGGTAGTAGGTTGTTACTGAACACTAGCCCTTTTTCATCCTGAGACAGGGAAGGCAAGGTGCTGGAGCACCTAAGTAAGAGAAAGCATTCTTCCACATGTTTTCATAATTTTCTATTATCAGGTATACATAGGCTCATAGGTTCATACTAGGCTATCTGCCCAGGGCATTTATAAGCCTAGCCAGAGTGTGTGTGTGGCTTTCACCACCCCTTAGGATGAGAATACTATACCCATTAGTTTGCTGTGCCTCTGTCCAGCAGTGATACAGAGATGATTCCTGGGTAAACCCGATCTCCCATCCACTCGTCAAGATTTCTCTTGAACAGAGTCGGTGAGGGGCTCTGGCTCACATGGACTGGGATTCTGTTCCATAGTGTAGGAGTCTCTGCGATGAATCTGTCCCTCCAGCACATCCTATTTATATCCGTGTTGAGGCTTAAGTCTCTTGCTCGTGGCTCTGGTGGATTTGGATTTTTTGGTGGAGCATGTCCATTAATTCGGGTTGGACATGGCCTTGTATGTCAGGCACAGATCACCTCTGAGCAGACGGTATGCGACTGAATAGAGCTGGAGTTTCTTCAGTTTGGCATCGTATGACATATGTTTGAGCCCCTTTATCCTTTTGGTGAGGAACTTTTGGGGTCTTTCCAACTGCTGCAGGTGTCGGGTAAGGTACATTCAATGGGCGTTGTACTCAATCATTGGTCTGATAAGTGAAGAGTACAGGGTACAATGACCTCTCCTGATCTGGATGTGAATCCCTTCATGATCAGGTGGGCAATGTAGAAGGTCTTCCTAACCACTTTGGCAATGTGAGTGTCAAAAGAGAGGTTACTGTCAACTTGGGTCCCCAGGTCCCTGATAACTTCTTCCGTGTTTAATGGATTACCACCTATGTGGTAATTAGGGGTTACCTTGTTTTTCCCAAAGGGTATGACTATACATTTTTGGCATTTAGCTTAAGGCCATGGCTCTGGCACCAGTTATCCATTTCTATGAGACCTCTCTGGAGGATGTCTGTGTCTGATGGAGTGTCAATTATGGTGCCAGTTTGCAGTCATCTGCAAATTTTGTCAGCCACAATCCCTATGTTTGCCTGCACTTCAGAAAATAAATGCCAGACAAGGGGCCCAGGACTGAACCCTGTGGGACACCGTCAGGACGGCTTAGGAGTCTGACATGGCACCAGCAACTCTAACCCTATGTGTTCTGTCCTTGAGCCAGTTTGCAACCCATCTTGTGACATATGGGTTTGCATCTAAGCTGGTGAGCTTTTCTATGATGCCCGAGTGGGGTATTGTGTCGAACACTTTTGCTAGGTCAAGGTAGGCTGTGTGAACTGCCTTACCCTCATCAATGGCCTTAGTGACTGTTTCGAAAAATTCGACCAAGTTCAAGAGGCAGGATCTGCCTTGACAAAGCCAAATTGGGTAGGATCCAGTGTGTAGGTCCCCAATGTCTTTATTTATGAGTTCCATTATGATCCTCTCCATAGCTTTGCAGACAAGGCTCGTCAAGCTTATGGGGCAGTAATTTCCAGGGTCCATGAAGCACCGCCTTTGTGGAGTGGGACCACAGTTGCTTGTCGCCATTCTTTGGGTGATATCCTGTAGTAAGGCTAAGATTAAACAGCAGCCTTATGTGTGGGTTTAGTTCTCATTGAGTTAGTGTAGCACCCAGCCGGGGACACTGCCTGGCCCCATTGATGCAGTGTTTTTGCTTTAGAGAGTAGCTCTCTACCTGGGCATCTGAGATGTTTGGGAGGCTAGACTCTGGTGGGATAGATATTTCTCCTTTTGGGGGAGGGAGGGAGAAATTTGCACTGAACCTGTCTGCCAGTATGTTGGCAATGTCTGTGGGTTCAGTGATTTTTATCATTTGGACTAATTCTGAGCATATCTGGGAGTTTCCACCCAGGTTTCTAACATAGCTAAAGAAGGCTTTATGATTGTCTTTTGTGTCATTAGCGATTTTTCTCTCAAAGTTGGCCTTGGATGATTTATGAGTGATCGTAGTTTTTTGCTAGTATTGATCAGAGATGCCTTCCTTTTTAGGATTTTGCCTCTGTCATGTAGTAGCTTTCTCCTCTTGTTGTAGAGTTTGTTTATGGCTGGGGTCCACCAGACCGGGCGCCTGCCTTTGGTGGAAAGGGTCTTGATTTTGTTAGGGATTGCTTGATCCATACATTCCTGGAGGTGCTCGTAGAAGGCATTTGTAAGGGTTTCAGCAGCGTGGGTTGTGGTTTCCACTGGCTCGGGGCCTTGAAGGATACCACTCCAGTCTTAAGAAGTGTGAAGTTTGCTTTTGAGAAGTTCTTCACTGTGGTCTTTTTGCTTGCTGGGGTAGAGGGCGGGATGTGGGATTTCTTTTCCCCGTGGATCAGTTAGTATTTTT
>NW_025051426.1:0-10075 GCF_019279795.1 Protopterus annectens | reverse complement strand
AGCCTGTTTCCTACCTTTCCTGTAACTAGTGTTCAAGCTGAGATTTGCTGTATCCAGGACTGTTTGTAAGCTTCTGAGCCCAAGCCTTTCTGTGTTGGAGAAGCCTTCTAGCTTATCAGTGGGAGTGGTAAGCATTAGGTAACCTGTCTACCACATAAGGAGTTGTTCTGGCCCAGAATTTTTAGTTATTGGCCATTTGGCCAATCTTCCATCTCTCTCAACTTTCTGATTTGAAAGCCTGCATTTGCACTTGTTTCTGTAACTCGTCTAGTGCAGATACATATTCTTAGTTTTAGCACTTAAATTTGCTTATTCATACTCAGCACTTGTTCAGAACTTGTAAGCACTAAATAAGTTACTAATTACTATAACACTCAATCTTCCTCATTACCTTGAGGAAAACAGTTTTTGTACTTACTTTCCTCCCTTATCTAGAGGAAAATAGTTTTTTATTCAGGCATGTCCAAGGGTCAGCTCCCAGTGTTCTCCCCTGTCTATCTGATGAATCTGGGCATCTTGAGGCAATGTAGAAATTGCCTCATGTACACAGACAACCCTCTCCTCCTACCACCCAACACTACAACCTGTGAGAGATGCACTTATCTAGCCAAACTGGAGGTAAAGCTCTCTCCAACCAAGACTGAACCTGACAGTCATGAGGAGAAGGTAAACATTTGCACCACACCACACTCATCACATAGTCTCACTACGTCTACACCACCAAAATCCACACATAGAAACTCAAAAACATTCGCAGAGGCTCTCAATAATAATCTGCCTAAGCAACAGAGACCTCCAAAGCAGAAACACAAGCAACCTCCATTCCCCAACACAACCCAAATGACACATAGCCCTCAGACTCAGTGTGCCACTCAAACACAGCCAATAAGGCAAAACAACATACCCAACACACTAGTCATAGGTGACTCTATAGTCAGGCACACTGATGTCACACTCACCAGGCTAAACAAGGAGATGGTTACTGTCAGCTGCCTGTCGGGTGCCAGGATCCGCCACATAACCCACACACTCAGGTCACTCCACAACAAGTACAAATATGACTCTGTCATTGTCCATGTTGGTGTGAATGACCTGAGACGTACCTCCCTGGACTACATGAAAAGAGACATGGAAGAACTCTGTGATCTTGTAGCCCAGTCAGGTATGACCCTAGCCCTGAGTAGCATTCTGCTATCACCCAGAATGATACCTCAGTACAAGGACAAAATGATTGACTTCAACAATTGGCTAAGCTTTTGGTGTCATTCTAAGGGGATCCAGTATCTGTCTGCTTGGGATGACATGGTCGACAGACCACGATGCTTTGCCACAGATGGCCTGCACTTGTCGCCCCTGGGATTCCGGATACTGGCTAAGGCTCTTGCTGCTCCTATAGTGCCTTTTTTAGGCAGGGTTCAAATAACAAATTCACCACCATAACAGGAACAGGCAAGCAAAAACTGAGGGTAATGCTACTCAATGCTAGAAGTCTAAATTTCAAAATGCACTCACTAGAGGCACTCCTTAAACTGGAGAACATTGATATCTGTGCAATGACTGAGACCTGGTTCAAGGCTCCAGAGAGCACCCCTGCACTACCAGGCTATAACTCATACCACACTTTTCGGCCATGTAACCTGGACCGAAACATCAAAGGTGGGGGTGTGTCCATATTCATTAAGGATATCCACACCTCCAGGCTAGTTGCTCAGCATAATGCATCCAAGGTTATCCAAGTGCAACTAACTCTTGGCAAAACTGCAATCCAAATTGTAGCTTGCTACAGATCCCCCAGCATGCCCCAGGATTCCCACTCCTCTTTTCTTGATGCACTGGAAAATATTAAGGTTCAACCAAACACCCTAATAATGGGCGACTTCAACTACCCCACCATTAACTGGGAAAACTACTCATGTACCAACTCCTTAGTGCAACGCTTTCTGTAATTCATAAACTCCAGTGCCCTAGATCAACTTATCCACACCCCCACCAGGGGCAACAATATCCTAGACCTAGTCATTACCAACATGAGTGACCGGTGTTCCACACCTGAACTCAACTCCTCGTTGATCCGATCCGACCATAAGCTAATCACCCTTGATATCCACATCCCACCCCCCCCCCCCTTAAGGAAACCACAGTAAAAAAATTTTCCAAAGCCAACTTCATGCTTCTTAAGACAGAAGTAGTGAACTTCATGACACCCATGCAGATGGACAATACAGTTACAACTGCTGAATCCTACACAAATGCACTCTATAAGCACTTACATGAGTGCATGGATCATGCTATCCCAAACAGAACCAAGATGCTATCCTCCAAAAAAAGGAAGCCAATCTGGTGGTCCCTGCCATAAACAAACTGTACAACAGAAGGAAGAAACTGTTGCAAAAGAGAGTAAAATCCCATGAGTGGAGGAGCTACCTGGTCAGCCTCAGTAAGAAGCTGATATCCCTTATAAGATCCTCCATAGCTAGCTATGAAAATAAAATCGCCACTAATTCCAAGGACAACCACAAAGCATTCTATAGCTATGTCAAGAATCTCAATGGCAACACCCATATCTGCTCTGAGTTACAGCACAAAGGCATGAAAATTACAGAACCAGCTGATATTGCCAACATCCTGGCAGATAGGTTCAGTGCTAACTTTACCCCCCGCTCACCCCCTAAAGGGCCCATATCTATACAGGAAGAATGCAGAGTCCCTGTAATCACAACTATGCAGGTGAAAGCTGCACTCTGTAAAGCCAAAAATACAGCATCCATGGGACCGGACAACATCCCAGGCTGCATTTTACACGAACTTCAGAATGAACTGGCTCCCCACTTAAGCACCATGTTCAATAATAGCCTCGCATCAGGCTTTGTGCCCACTGAATGGCGCACAGCAACAGTTATCCCACTCCACAAAGGGGGAGCCACCACTGATTCTGGGAACTATAGACCTATTAGCCTGACGAGCCTGGTCTGCAAAGCCATGGAATGTATCATCATGGAACTCATAAACAAAGACATTGATAACCTCCAAACTCTGTATCCCACCCAGTTCAGGTTTGTGAAAGGCAGATCATACCTCCTGAACCTGATCAACTTCTTTGAGGCAGTCACCAAAACTGTAGATGAGGGTAAGGTGGTTCACAAAGCCTATCTTGTCCTCGCCAAGGCTTTCAACACCATCCCCCATTCTGGAATTATAGCTAAACTCAATAAACTAGGCATAAATCCCTACGTCACAAGATGGGTTGTCAACTGGCTCACTGACAGAACCCACACTGTAAAAGTTGCAGACTCCAAATCTGACCTCAAACCAGTGACAAGTGGAGCACCACAGTGTTCCATCCTGGGACCGCTCCTGTTTGGTATCTACTTCTCTGAAGTACAGGCTAACACAGAAGGCCTCTGGCTAATGAAGTTCGTAGATGACTGCAAACTAGGAGCCATAGTCAAGTCCCCAAATGATGTGAACATCCTTCAGAAGGGCCTCTCTGAGACAGATGCCTGGTGTCAGAGCCATGGCCTCAAGCTCAATGCCAAAAAGTGCAGTGTCATCCCCTTTGGTAAAAACTCTGTGCCCATGAACTACCACACAGGCAGCAATCTACTTAACACCGAATGCGTGATAAGAGACCTTGGGACCCAGGTGGACAGTATAGTAATGCTATATAAAGAATGATGTGCAATTTTGTTATAAGGAAGTATAAATAAGAAGTGAGCATAAAATAAAGTTGCCTACTGTTTTCAATAGCTGCCGTAGGATATTTTACATCCATCTGAGCTACGACTATCTCAAGCAGATTAGACCTTGGTTTAACATCTCATCTAAAGGATGATACACTCATGAGTTCAGCACCCACCTAATACTGCACTGCAGTTTCAGTAATCCTAATACCTAAACATCACCATACTTTACATAGATTGTGAATAATAGTAATGTCTTTCGGCTTTTCCCAGTTAGGGGTCACCACAGCAGAACTCCGGTCCACTAATGATTGGCAGTGGATTTTTACGGTGCTGAGTTGCCAGCCCAATGTCCAACCTTCAAAGAAGGAACACCCATTCACACACGCACCTACCTGCATGTCTTTATATATCACTCGACCATGGGGAGGACATGCAGACGCCACACAGAAGTCACTCCAGCCAAGAATCGAATAGGAGAACCTCCTGCTGTGAGGCGACAATGCTAACCACTGCACCACCACGGCCACTACTTTACATAGATTGTGAATAATGTTCCCAAATGTATTTATTCATATTTTTCTTGACCAGGTAGGCCCTGCTGGGCAATGCCAATTTTCTGAGTGAACCCCAATATTAAACAGCATAAGACAGAACAATGTCTTATAATGACTTATTAACAAAGTTTTGATGATGTCTGAGGTACTGATGGCTGTATATAACCATATAAATCATCATTTCTTTGCCTACTTTAACTTAATTCAGAGATCCTGCTCAGAACACCTTTTCATAAATCTTTTGCATGCATGCCTCTGGCCTACCTTACTCATTTTCTCAAACTTTCATTGTTTGTTTTTCTTATACATTGTACCCATAATATTGTTTTCCTCTGTAATATTGCTAATTTGTCTCTATTAGTATGTATTTGTATGTCTGTTTGGGGCTTTTCCCCTCGGGTCTCCACTGAAAAAGGGTAATTCTTACCCAGCTGGACCAACCCAGTTAACAAATGCAAATAAATAAATAATAAATAAATAAACATGACTTTTATTTGCTGATAAACTGTTAAATTTTTAATGTTGGAGATTTGGGAAATAGCAGAGGTTAGATAAGGTCAAACATATAATGATAAATGCATAAGGCTTGGTTGGGAATGTGAACAGGGTATTTTGGGAACTTGGGAACATTTCTTTGGTCTTGACAGAAATTCAGTGAATTCAAGACAGCTATAGTGCAAGTGATATGTGGAGTTTTATATAAAGATGTAAGAATAACTTAAATACTGTTCTTGTTAGGATGTGATATTGCTATGTGAAGAAAGAAAGTGCTACCTTGCTCATATTTAAAGACGCTTGCCAAGAACATAATTACATGTAAATGGAAGATTAGTCACACATTAGTTATCAAAGCTGTTATACAAATAGTGGATGAACTGGACAAGAAAATGCATTACTGAAAATACACTGGAATAGGAGTGCACTTTACTACCCAAAAGGCCATATCTATACAGGAAGAATGCAGAGTCCCTGTAATCACAACTATGCAGGTGAAAGCTGCACTCTGTAAAGCCAAAATACAGCATCCATGGGACGGACAACATCCCAGGCTGCATTTTACACGAACTTCAGAATGAACTGGCTCCCACTTAAGCACCATGTTCAATAATAGCCTCGCATCAGGCTTTGTGCCCACTGAATGGCGACAGCAACAGTTATCCCACTCCACAAAGGGGGAGCCACCACTGATTCTGGGAACTATAGACCTATTAGCCTGACGAGCCTGGTCTGCAAAGCCATGGAATGTATCATCATGGAACTCATAAACAAAGACATTGATAACCTCCAAACTCTGTATCCCACCCAGTTCAGGTTTGTGAAAGGCAGATCATACCTCCTGAACCTGATCAACTTCTTTGAGGCAGTCACCAAAACTGTAGATGAGGGTAAGGTGGTTCACAAAGCCTATCTTGTCCTCGCCAAGGCTTTCAACACCATCCCCCATTCTGGAATTATAGCTAAACTCAATAAACTAGGCATAAATCCCTACGTCACAAGATGGGTTGTCAACTGGCTCACTGACAGAACCCACACTGTAAAAGTTGCAGACTCCAAATCTGACCTCAAACCAGTGACAAGTGGAGCACCACAGTGTTCCATCCTGGGACCGCTCCTGTTTGGTATCTACTTCTCTGAAGTACAGGCTAACACAGAAGGCCTCTGGCTAATGAAGTTTGCAGATGACTGCAAACTAGGAGCCATAGTCAAGTCCCCAAATGATGTGAACATCCTTCAGAAGGGCCTCTCTGAGACAGATGCCTGGTGTCAGAGCCATGGCCTCAAGCTCAATGCCAAAAAGTGCAGTGTCATCCCCTTTGGTAAAAACTCTGTGCCCATGAACTACCACACAGGCAGCAATCTACTTAACACCGAATGCGTGATAAGAGACCTTGGGACCCAGGTGGACAGTAGTCTCTGCTTTGATAGTCACATCGCCACAGTAGTCAAGAAGTTCTTCTACATGGCACACCTCATCATAAAAGGGTTCTCATCCAGGAAAAAAGAAGTCATCGTTCCCCTCTACTTGACACTCATTAGACCCACTATAGAGTACAACGTCCCTTTTGGAATGTACCTCACAAGACATCTGCAGCAGCTGGAAAGGCCACAGAAGTACCTCACAAAGAGAATTACTGGACTCAAACAAATGCCCTACACTGACCGCCTCAAAAAACTCCAGTTTTACTCTCTAGCATATCGCCTACTCAGAGGTGATCTCTGCCTTACATATAAAGCTATGTCAAACCCAGAGCTGTTGGACACGCTACACCTAAAGAAATCCCAATCCCACTGAGCTACACGCTCTAGGGACCTAAACCTTGTCACCACAATAAACAGGACATGCTGGAGGTATAGATTCCTATCCCAGAGACTTCCCATACTCTGGAACAGGCTATCCATCTATGTCAAGCAAAGTTCTTCATTAGCACTCTTCAAGAAAAATCTTGATGAGTGGATGGGAAATAGGAAATACACCCCGGGGATCACTTCTGTGTCTCTGCTCGACAGTGGCACAGGAAAATAACTTTCTTGAGTGGCGTAAGCCAGGGAACCTTGTTGGCTAGGCTTACATAGGCCCTTGGGCCGATAGCCTAGTACCTACTTATGAACCTATGAACCACTAGTCACAGGTTTGGAGTTGGATCTAGCGTTTCCTATTCTCACTGAGTGGGTTCTATCCGTGAGCCAGTTAGCAACTCATCTCATAACGCAGGGTTTATATTTAGGTTGGTGAGTTTGTCTATAATTCTTGAGTGAGGAATGGTATTGAAGGCCTTTGCAAGATCAAGGTATGCTGTATGAACCACCTTTCCCTCATCTGTTGCTTTAGTGACCATTTCAAAAAAGTCAATCAGATTTAGGAGACATGATCTTCCCTTTACGAACCCAAACTGGGTGGGGTCTAGGGTTTGTAGGTTCGCAATGTCATTGTTTATGAGTTCTGTGATGATACACTCCATGGCCTTGAAGACGAGACTTATCAGGCTGATGGGGTGGTAATTTCTGGGGTCAGTGGTGGCACCTCCTTCATAGAGTGGTATAACTGTTGCCATGTGCCACTCTGCGGGCACATAGCCTGAGGTGAGGCTGTGGTTAAACATGGTATTAAGGTGAGGGATTTATTTGTTTTGGAGTTCATGTAGTGCACAGCCTGGGATGCTGTCTGGCCCCAGCAGAACTCCGGTCCACTAATGATTGGCAGTGGATTTTACCGTGCTGAGTTGCCAGCCCAATGTCCAACCTTCAAAGAAGGAACACCCATTCACACACGCACCTACCTGCATGTCTTTATATATCACTCGACCATGGGGAGGACATGCAGACGCCACACAGAAGTCACTCCAGCCAAGAATCGAATAGGAGAACCTCCTGCTGTGAGGCGACAATGCTAACCACTGCACCACCACGGCCACTACTTTACATAGATTGTGAATAATGTTCCCAAATGTATTTATTCATATTTTTCTTGACCAGGTAGGCCCTGCTGGGCAATGCCAATTTTCTGAGTGAACCCCAATATTAAACAGCATAAGACAGAACAATGTCTTATAATGAATTATTAACAAAGTTTTGATGATGTCTGAGGTACTGATGGCTGTATATAACCATATAAATCATCATTTCTTTGCCTACTTTAACTTAATTCAGAGATCTTGCTCAGAACACCTTTTCATAAATCTTTTGCATGCATGCCTCTGGCCTACCTTACTCATTTTCTCAAACTTTCATTGTTTGTTTTTCTTATCCATTGTACCCATAATATTGTTTTCCTCTGTAATATTGCTAATTTGTCTCTATTAGTATGTATTTGTATGTCTGTTTGGGGCTTTTCCCCTCGGGTCTCCACTGAAAAAGGGTAATTCTTACCCAGCTGGACCAACCCAGTTAACAAATGCAAATAAATAAATAATAAATAAATAAACATGACTTTTATTTGCTGATAAACTGTTAAATTTTTAATGTTGGAGATTTGGGAAATAGCAGAGGTTAGATAAGGTCAAACATATAATGATAAATGCATAAGGCTTGGTTGGGAATGTGAACAGGGTATTTTGGGAACTTGGGAACATTTCTTTGGTCTTGACAGAAATTCAGTGAATTCAAGACAGCTATAGTGCAAGTGATATGTGGAGTTTTATATAAAGATGTAAGAATAACTTAAATACTGTTCTTGTTAGGATGTGATATTGCTATGTGAAGAAAGAAAGTGCTACCTTGCTCATATTTAAAGACGCTTGCCAAGAACATAATTACATGTAAATGGAAGATTAGTCACACATTAGTTATCAAAGCTGTTATACAAATAGTGGATGAACTGGACAAGAAAATGCATTAACTAAGAAAAATAATGGAATAACTGTGCACTTTGACTACTGAGTCATATGTATAAAGAATCCTTATAAATTAGCAAGTGCTATTAAGAGCACTGTGCCACTTGTCTAGTGTATATTAAGAAGATTTTGAGGCTTAGGTGTTCATTTACGTAGTTTATTGCATACAAACACATCAGGATGGATGGCAGGAACATTGAACTTAAACAAACTATCTAACTAACTGACTGACTACATACTTGCATGCTCTCACTCTGACTGCTCACTCAGAATGGCAGTCTTGCTTGTGCGTGCTCAGTACTTATATGCATGTGCTCACTGACTGAAATACTTAAAGATATATCACACACTCTGATCTACATCCTCCCTCTTTACTAAGCTGTCTCATATAAGCAATGACATTTGAATAGGCATGCGATTATACAGACACTAATAAAGAAAACAACAGTCATGTCCGGGCTGCCATGTATCTGGAACTAGGTTTCAAGATGCTACCTGATCTCATAACATAATAGTCAGGACTGGGTTTATCAACAGGGACAGTCATTGGGGAATGTTCTACTTGAGGACTCTCAGGGATTTTATCAGGAACACGGATTGCTGATATAATGTCCTCTGGAAAAGGAACACTGGATAAATCACTCTGAGAACTAGAGTCTCTGTCACAGGCAAGATACTGTAACACTGGTTTGGATACTGGTAACAAATGCTTCCATTTTCGTCCGAATTCCATTCCTTGTAATTCCACAATGTACAGTCTTGCCTCTTGACACAGATGTTTCACAAATCCGATGCAGTTAAAACCTTTTGATGTCTGTATCCTCACTATCTCCACTTTTTTCAATGAAGTGAGTGGTCTGCTGGTTTTATCACAGTAAGACTTCTGGAACAAATGCTTCTTCAGCAGTTGGTCTTTTACTGCTTTGCTGTTTTTAGCACATGGAACTAACAAATTACTGCTGATTGGTAATGTGGTTCTGGTTTGTATCGACAAAAGTCTCTGGGCAGGTGAACCAAGATGACTATCACGAGGAATGTTTCTGAGATTTAACAAGTTTAGAAAAACATCGGTATTGTCACATCTGGATTTCTCTATTAGCTGTTTTGCTCTTTGAACTGCACATTCAGCCAAGCCATTTGACTGAGGGTATTCAGGACTACTCATAATATGAGCAAAGTCACACGCATCTGCAAATGTCTTGAATTGCTGACTTATGAACTGTGCACCATTGTCAGAAATAACTGTGCAGACTACCATGGACAGAAAATGTTCTCTTCAGTTTTGTGATGACAGTACTGGAAGTTAGATCGGGAAGTAGGTCAATCTGAAACCAGTTTGAAAAAGTACCTGCTAACACCAAGTAATGTTGACCATTCCACTCAAAGATATCTGTGGCTACTGTCGACCAAGGTAGTTCAGGAATCTGGCTTTACTGAAGTGGTTCTTTATGTTGATGTGCCTTTACACTATTACATACTGAGCAAGATGAAAGTACTTTCACGATAT
>NW_025051425.1:0-12093 GCF_019279795.1 Protopterus annectens | reverse complement strand
CCCAAAGGGATGTTGTACTCTATGATGGATCTGATGGTGATGATGGTAGAAGGCACCAATAACCTCTTTTGTTCTAAATGCGAACCCTTTGCAGTTAGGTGGGCCACATAGAAGGATTTTCTAACCACCCTGGCAATATGATTATCAAAGTCCCCAGATCTCTTATTACATTTTCTGTATTTAGGGGACTACCACGTATGCTTCAATGGATTCGCTGATCCTTTGTTTTTCCAAAGGGATGACTATGCATTTTGGCATTGGCTCAAAGCCATGATTCTGACACCAGGTATCCATCTCAGTGGACCCTTCTGGAGATGCATCACCTGTATCAGCTGGAGAGTGATTATGGCCCCAGTTTGCACAGTCGTCTGTGAACTTGGTCAACCATAGTCCTCCTGTGCTTGCCTGTACCTCTGAAATATATATACTGAACAGGAGGATCCCAGGACTGAGCCTAGGGGCGCTTCACTTGTAAACTGGTTTAAGTGGACCTAGAACCTGCAACTCTCACCTTGTGGGTTCTATCCATGAGCCAATTGGAAACCCATCTCATGACGTAAGGTTTATGTTCAGATAGTGAGCTTGTCTATAATACCAGAATGGGCAATGGTGTCAGAAGCCTTTGTGAGGTCTGGGTAGGCTGTGTAGGCCTCCTTTCCCTCATCTAAAGCCTTGGTAACTGTCTCAAACATGTCCAACATGGGTTTGGGAGGCATAGTCTGCCCATAAAAAGCCAAACTGGGTAGGGTCCAATGTTTGAAGGTTCCCCAATGTCTCTGTTAATAGATTCTATGATGATACGATGCATAGCCTTGCAGACCAGGCTAGTCAGTACATAAGCAATAGTTCCCAGGGTCCATTGTGGCTCCACCTTTGTGGAGCAACAAGATAACTATTGCTGTGCGCCACTCTATCGTTATGTAGCCTGTACAGAGGCTGAGTTTGAAGGTGTGTTTAGGTGAGGGTTAGTTCATTTTGAGTCATGTAAGACACAGCCTAAGGACTACATCTGTGGTCCCACTGAAGCTGGATTTTGTCTTTGGATAGGCTGTTTTAACCTGTGTCTCAGTGATTGCTGGGTACTACATTCTTCTGGTAGCATGGTTATGGGCCCTTTAGGGGGGTGAGAGGGGTGGTGCACTAAACCTGTCTGCCAGAATGTTGGCAATATCAGTCAGGTTCAGTGTATTTTGTGCCATTCTGCTAACAGAGCAGATAAGAGTTTCATGAGTTCTTGACGCATAGCCAAAGAATGATTTTGTAGTTGTCTTTGGAGTCCTTGGCAGTTTTTTCTTTGAAGCTGACCTTGGATGATTTTATGAGGATCATGGTTTCTTGCTGATAATGATCAGGGGATGTCTTTCTTCTTTGAGATTTTACTCTTTTCTGCATTAGTTTCCTCCTTCTATTGCATAGCTTGTTTATGGCAGGGTCCACCAGACTGGTTTCCTTTTTGGAAAGTGAGTCTTGGTTTTTGGGACATGATCATACATTCTTGCAGGTGCTCATAAACATTAACCTTTGTAAAGTTTAGCAGCTTGGACAGCATTGTATAGCATGGGGGCTGTGAACATTTCCACCTGGGTCTTAAGTAATGCAGTTTGCTTTTGAAAAAGTTTTTGATGGTTTCCTTGATTTAGGTGGGGGTGGAATGCAGATATCCAGAGTGATTAGTCTATGGTCTGAGTCTAACCAGGGTTTAACCTCTGGTGTAGAACACCCGGTCACCCATGTTGGTGATGACCAGGTCCAATATGTTATCCTCTGGTGGGGTGTTGACCAGTTCCAGTCAGGGCATTCAAGTTTATAAATTCTGAAGCTTTGGGCAGGGAGTTAGTACTTGAGTAGTTCTCTCAGTTAATGTTTGGTAATTGAAATCACACAATATTAGGGAGGCGTTTGGTAGGACCTTCATATTTTCCAGTCTCCAAGCAGCGAATTGGGGTCCTGGGTCGCGGGTGATCTGTAGCAAGCTTCTAATTTAGTTACAGTTTTGCCCATTGTTAGTTGCACATGGATGATCTCTGAGGCATTGTGCTGTGCCACTAACCTGGAGGTGTAAGGTATCCTTGATGAATATGGATACACCCCAACCTTTATGTTTCAGTCAGGTTCTGTGGCGGAAAAGTATGGTGCTGAGTTATAGCCTGGTAGTGGTGGGGGTGCTCTGGTGCCTTAAGCCAGGTTTTCTGTTGCTGCACAGATATCAATATTTCCCCATACTGAGGAGTTACTTGCTTGAGTGCATGCATTTTGAAGTTTGAACTTCTGGTGTTGAGTAGCATTACCCTCAGTTTTTAGTTACTTGTGCTATTTCGATGAGTGGGTTTGTCTTTTGAGCCTTGCCTAAAAAAGGCACGCCTGGGGTAACAAAAGCCTTGGCCAGTGTTAACCCACAAGAGTGACAGGTGCAAACCATCTTGCAAACAACGTGGCTTATCGAGCATGTTATCGGGTGGACCAGATACTGGATCCCTTTGAATGACACAGAAACTTAGCTAATTGTTGAAATTGATACTTTCTTTATACTGTGGCATCATTCTTGGTGAGAATGCTAGTCAGGGTCAGGGTTATACCAGTCTGGGCTACATGATCGAAGGCTATTGTGTCTCTTTTCATGTGGTCAGGAAGTATCTCAGGTCATCACACAACATGGACAATGACAGAGTGGTGTTTGTACTTGGAGTGACCCTAAGTGCTGTGTTATGTCGCGGATCCTGGCACCCGACGGGCAGCTAACTGTAACACCTTCTCCTTGTCCAGCCTAGTTAGTGGGACATCAGTGTGCCTGACTATAGAGTCGCCTATCCGCTAGTGTGTTGGGTATGTTGTGCATAGGGCTGTGATTGTGTGGCACTGATTATATGAGAAATGTGTGTTTCATGGTTTTGTGATGGGGTGTGGGGGTTGCTTGGGTGTCTGCTTTGGGAGTCTCTGTTCCTTTGCAGATTTTAGAGCCTCAAGTACATTTCATGTATTTGTTATGTGTGTTATTTGCCGGTGTTGGTTTAGTAGGTCATTGTGAGACTGGTGGTGTGTTGCAAGTATTTTCCTTCTCCTCTTGACCGTCATTTCCAGACTTGGGTTGAGTGAGCTTTGCCTCCAATTTGGCTGTATAATTGCATCTCTCAGAAACAGCTCCTCGTGGTCCTGCAGAGTGGTCCTAGCAGCAGAGATCTGAGGCATTGCTTACGTTTAAGTATTTTGCTGTTTTTACCTAAAATACCTTTTCTTGCTTACTTTGAACAAACAAACTGTTTTTAGCTGTTGTTGCATTATATATTATCTGCACTTAAAGTTACATTTGGTCAAAAATAGGTCGCGAAAGTTTGTTTTGTTTGTTAAATTTAACTGTTGAAACTGCCCACTAAAGTGTGCTAGCCTGTGTAACTGATTATTACTGTTTCTTGCATTTTCTGTGTGCTTTCTATCTCAAAACAAAAAAAACAAAAATATCCTTGTTCCATACCTCTCCTCGACTAGTTAGACCAGTATATGCAGGCTTTGCCTGTATTCTATGGGCTGTGGTGTAGTTCCTGTGTTGTCCATTTCCTTACTTGGATGAAGGTTGCTTTGCTCACCAGTGGGAGTGGGAGTCTTGGTAGCTTATCTGTCCCTGGAAGGAGTTACCTCAGCACAAGAGCTTGTAGTAATTGGTTGTTTTGGACCATTTCTTGCTCTTTTAAAGAGTTCCCTGTTTCAAATCCGCCTCTGAGCATTTTTCTGGCTATGCTACTCAGAAACAGCTCCTCGTGGTCCTGCAGAGTGGTCCTGGCAGCAGGGGAACTGAGAGAAAAGTGACTGCTTTTCTGATTTAAGTATTTTTTCTTTTTGTACCTAAAATGCACCTTCTCTTGCTTACTGAACAAGCAAACTGTTTTTTTAGCTGTTTGTTTGCATTATATTATCTGCGCTTAAGTTACATTTGGTCAAAATTGGTTGAAAGTTTGTTTGTTTGTTTGTTAAGTTAACTGTTGAGGCTGCCACTAAAAGTGTGCTAGCCTGTGTGGCTTGATTATTACTGTTTCCTGCATTTCTGTGTGCTTTTTCTATCTCAAAAACAAAAAAACAAAAAAAAAATTTCCTTGTTTTCCGCCTCTCTTAGAGCTAGTTTGAACCAGTATACAGGCTTTGCTGTATTCTAGGCTGTGGTGTAGTTCCTGTGTTGTCCATTGCTTACTTGGATGAAGGAAGTTTCTTTTTTGCTTTCACCAGTGGGAGTGGGGAGCCTTGGGCAACTATCTGTCCCTGAAGGAGTGACCTCAACACAAGAGCTTGTGACTGTTGGTTGTTTGGACCATTTCTAGCTCTTTTTGAAGTTCCCCTTTTTAAAAATTTGTTTTTTGTTGTCCCAATAGTGCAGCCCGGTTAAACAAGGTTAAACTTTTCTGGCCCCCAAGTTGCTCTTCAAATTTTCCCTTAAAAGCTCTACTCTTAAAATAATCAGTCTACCCCTATTATAAGCCTAGCACTTGTTCTCAAAACCTCTCTCAAGTAAGCACTCAAACTAAGTAAACTACATCCACCTACCCCCCCTGTAAATCCCCACTTCCCAAAGGCACAGCACCCCCTTATAATATTCTAGCATTTTGAGTGGTAGATTACTGCATCCTGTCCAGTTCAGCTGGTTAATCTGGGAATCTTGAGACAATGCTACAATTGTCTCATGTACACAGACAACCCTCTCCGCCTCCCAACAAACACAAATACATGTGAGAGATGCAACTATATAGCCAAACTGGAGGCTGAACTCTCTCAACTCAGGTGGCAAGACCAGACAGGAGGAAAAGGTAACCACACACACAAAAACCCAGTCCCACATAGACCTACCACAACTGCAAACCAAACACATAAAACACAAAGACATACTCGAGGCTCTAAAAAAACTTACCAAAACAACAGAGGCTCCCAAAGCAGACACCCAAAATCCACCACCTCAAAAAAAACACATGCAACACATACTTCAATAAATCAGTGTGTCAACAATCACAGCCCTTAAGGCCAAACACCATGCCTGATACACTAGTAATAGGTGACTCTATAGTCAGACACACTGATCCCCCTTACCAGGCTGAACAAGGAGAGGGTAACGTGAGCTGCCATGGGAGCTAGGATCCCCACATAACACACGCACTCAGGTCACTCCTGTTTTCCTGCAGCTAAGACCTTTTCCACCAAAATGTAACTATGACCATGAAAAGGACAGGAAAGAAATAGGTTCATAGGTAAGTACCAGGCTATCTGCCCAAGGGCATCTATAAGCCTAGCCAGAATGTGGTGGTTTTCACTGCCCCCTTAGATTAGTTTGCTGTGCCTTGGTCCTGCAGAGCCATTAGTTCCCTGTGTTTCTGTCCAGCACAGCCACTGCAGTGATCCCCGGGGAAAATTTTCTGTTTCCCATCCACTTGTCAAGGTTTCTCTTGAAGAGTGTTAGTGAGGGGCTCTGCCTAATGTAGACTGGAATCCTGTTCCAAAGCATGGGGAGTCTGTGGGACAGGAATCTATCCCTCCAGCACGTCCTATTTATCATTGTGGTGCAGTTTAGATCCCTACAGCATGTAGCTCTTGGGGATTTGTTTTTTTTTTTAGGTGGAGCATGTCCATCAGTTTTGGGTTGGACATGGCCTTGAATGTGAGGCAGAGATCACCTCTGAGTAAGCAGTATGCAACCGAGTACAGCTGGAGTTTCTTGAGTCGGGCTGCATTGGACATATGTTTGAAGTCAGTAATCCTCTTGGTGAGGTACTTCTGTGGTCTTTCCAGCTGTTGCAGGTGTCTTGTAAGGTACATCCAAAATGGGACATTGTACTCTATGATGGGTGTGATGAGTAGAGGGGCACAATAACCTCTTTTGTTCTAGATGTGAACCCTTTTGTGATTAGGTGGGCCACATAGAAGGATTTTCTAACCACCTTGGCGATATGATTATCAAAGGGGGTCCTCCTAGATCTCTTATTACATTTTCTGTATTTAGGGGACTACCACGTATGTGGTAGTTCGTGGGTACTTTGTTTTTTCCAAAGGGGATGACTATGCACTTTTTGGCATTTAGCTCGAAGCCATGATTCTGACACCAGGTATCCGTCTCAGTGAGACCCTTCTGGAGGATATCTGTATCAGCTGGAAAGTCAGTTATGGCCCCCAGTTTGCAGTCGTCTGTGAACTTGGTCAGCCATAGTCCTCCTGTGCTTGCCTGTACCTCTGAGAAATATATACTGAACAGGAGGGGTCCCAGGACTGAGCCCTGGGGGACGCCACTTGTAACTGGTTTAGAGTCGGACCTAGAACCTGCAACTTTCACCTTGTGGGTTCTATCCATGAGCCAATTGGAAACCCATCTCGTGACATAGGGGTTTATATTCAGGCTGGTGAGCTTGTCTATAATACCAGAATGGGCAATGGTGTCAGAAGCCTTTGTGAGGTCTAGGTAGGCTGTGTGGACCTCCTTTCCCTCATCTAAAGCCTTGGTAACTGTCTCAAACACGTCCAACAGGTTTAGGAGGCATGATCTGCCCTTAACAAAGCCAAACTGGGTAGGGTCCAATGTTTGAAGGTTCCCCAATGTCTCTGTTAATGAATTCCATGATGATACGTGCCATAGCCTTGCAGACCAGGCTAGTCAGTCTTATAAGGCAATAGTTCCCAGGGTCCATTGTGGCTCCACCTTTGTGGAGTGAGATAACTGTTGCTGTGCACCACTCTGTGGGTATGTAGCCTGTAGAGAGGCTGAGTTTGAAAAGTGTGTTTAGGTGAGGGGTTAGTTCATTTTGGAGTCATGTAAGACATAGCCTGGGACACCATCTGGTCCCACTGAAGCTGGATTTTTGGCTTTAGATAGGGCTGTTTTAACCTGTGTCTCAGTGATTGCTAGGGTACTACATTCTTCTGGTATGGTTATGGGCCCTTTAGGGGGGTGAGAGGGGGATGAAGATTGCACTAAACCTGTCTGCCAGAATGTTGGCAATATCAGTCGGTTCAGTGTATTTTGTGCCATTCTGCACTAACTCAGAGCAGATCTGAGAGTTTCCACTTAGGTTCTTGACATAGCCAAAGAATGCTTTGTGGTTATCTTTGGAGTCCTTGGCAATTTTTCTTTTGAAGCTAGCCTTGGATGATTTTATGAGAGATCGTAGTTTCTTGCTGATACTGATCAGGGATGTCTTTCCTTCTTGAGATTTTACTCTTTTCTGCATTACTTTCCTCCTTCTATTGTATAGCTTGTTTATGGCAGGGGTCCACCAGACTGGTTTCTTTTTTTTGGAGGAATGAGTCTTGGTTTTGCTTGGGATAGCATGATCCATGCATTCTTGCAGGTGCTCATAGAGTGCCTTTGTAAGGGATTCAGCAGCTTGGACAGCATTGTCCTTTAGCATGGGGGCTGTGAACCTTTCCACCTGGGTCTTAAGTAATGCAGTTTGCTTTTGAAAAGTTTTTTACAGTGGTTTCCTTGATTGGGGGTGGGGGTGGAATGCAGATATCCAGAGTGATTAGTCTATGGTCTGATCTAACCAGCGAGGGTTTAACCTCCGGTATAGAACACTGGTCAACCATGTTGGTGATGACCAGGTCCAATATGTTGTCACCTCTGGTGGGGGTGTTGACCAGTTGATCCAGGGCATTTGAGTTTATAAATTCTAGGAAGCTTTGGGCAAGGGAGTTAGTACTTGAGTAGTTCTCTCAGTTAATGTTTGGTAATTGAAATCACACAATATTAGGGCATTTGGTAGGACCTTTATATTTTCCAGTGTCTCCAAAAACGCTGAATGGGGGTCCTGGGTCATGGTGGGTGATCTGTAGCAAGCTACAATTTGAATTGCAGTTTTGCCCATTGTTAGTTGCACATGGATGATCTCTGAGGCATTGTGCTGTGCCACTAACCTGGAGGTGTGGGTATCCTTGATGAATATGGATACACCCCCACCTTTTGTGTTTCAGTCTGGGTTCTGTGGTGGAAAAGTATGGTATGAGTTATAGCCTGGTAGTGGTGGGGTGCTCTCTGGAGCCTTAAACCAGGTTTCTGTTACTGCACAGATATCAATGTTCCCCATACTGAGGAGTGCCTTGAGTGCATGCATTTTGAGGTTTAGACTTCTGGTGTTGAGTAGCATTACCCTCAGTTTTTGGTTACTTGTGCTATTTACGGTGGTGGGTTTGTCTTTTGAGCCTTGCCTAAAAAAGGCACTATGGGGGTAGCAAAAGCCTTGGCCAATATTTGAAAGCCTAAAGGTGACAGGTGCAAGCCATCTCTTGCAAAGCAACGTGGCTTATCGAGCATGTTATCCCAGGTGGACAGATACTGGATCCCCTTTGAATGACACCAGAAACTTAGCTAATTGTTGAAATTGATACTTTTTTCTTTATACTGTGGCATCATTCTTGGTGAGAGCAGAATGCTACTCAGGGTCAGGGTCATACCAGTCTGGGCTACATGATCAGAGAGCTCTTCCATGTCTCTTTTCATGTAGTCCAGGGAGGTACGTCTCAGGTCACTCACACCAACATGGACAATGACAGAGTTGTGTTTGTACTTGTTCTGGAGTGACCTGAGTGCTTGTGTTATGTGATGGATCCTGGTGCCCGACAGGCAGCTAACTGTAACCTTCTCCTTGTCCAGCCTAGTTAGTGGGACATCAGTGTGCCTGACTATAGAGTCGCCTATCACTAGTGTGTTGGGTATGTTATTTTGCCTTAAGGGCTGTGATTGTGTGGCACACTGATTATGTGAAGTATGTGTTTCATGGTTTGTGATGGGGTGTGGAGGTTGCTTGGGTGTCTGCTTTGGAGGTCTCTGTTCCTTTTGCAGATTTTTATTTAGAGCCTCCAAGTACATTTTCATGTATTTATGTGTGTTATTTGCCGGTGTTGGTTTAGTAGGTCATTGTGAGACTGGTGGTGTGTTGCAAGTATTTTCCGTCTCCTCTTGACCGTCAGTTCCATTCTGGGGTTGAGTGAGCTTTGCCCCCCAATTTGGCTGTATAATTGCATCTCTCGCATGTATGTATTATCCTCAAAACTTTTCTCCCAAACACAGCACCCGGAATAAACAATCATTTAAAATCTCTCTCTTAGTGAAAGTGTATATACTCAAGTAGGATGCACAATATAAATGTTTGAAGACTATGTTTCATTTCAGTCAAATTTTAAATATTCTTGTAAGATGTGTGATGCATTGTTACCTATATAGAACTGTATTGTTCATCATTAAGTTGGATGCAAGATATACTATCACTTCTACGGAACTGTACTGTTCATCATGTAACCTCTGCTTGAGGATACTGCTATACTTTCTCATATCTTTGTATTTCTTCTCCAAATGTATGTTATTCTTATAAATGAAGCTTTTCTTCTCAGGCCTCTACTGTAAAAAGACCTGTGTCCAGTCAGACTTTCCTGGCAAACAAATGCAAAATAAATAAATAATAGAAAAAGACAGTCTGGCTCAATGGGGCAGCAGGACAAAACTCTGACTAGATCAGTCACATTAGACACATGGGAGCAAAAGGACCCAGGGAGGAAAAGCTGGGACTATGTGGCTAAAACTGGTTGCCCATCCTGAAGAAGGGAAGGTAACAAAACTCAATGCTTGGCTGACACACGAGTGTCGGAATATGGCTGCATTTGGGGACTTGTGTGGCTCCATGTTGCACTGCTTTGGTAGGTGATTAGCATGTGTGGCCACACATACACTTCTACAAAAAGCAGTGACTGTGGAAGCCACAAGCAGCTGACTGGGAGCACGGTATGTATTAGGGACTCCATACCATCACAGATAGCTCTTCCCAACCACCCTTAACAGACTGATAGGGATCCTACTCAAGCAAAGGAACCAACTAAGCACAGGTCTTATGCAGGGAAGGAATGGGCCTGGCTTTTTTCCCTCAAGAAGAAATAAATTTCTTGATGGAGTGGTGGGGGAGGAATAAAAAAATAGGTCAAATGCTAGGGAGATAGGGAAAGGCATTCACTATGAAGGACATCTCAATCATCTACTTTTAGGGTAAGCACCTTACACAGCATACTATGCTACACGTAAATGTACTGTTGCTTTGTCTCAGTCTTCACAGGGTCGGTGAGATCAGAACAAAAAGCGAAGTACCCAAAAGCATTGTGCAGGCTCCAGCTATATCTCTTGGTTAAATGTCACAGTGGTCTCTGACCTTAGACATGGACTTGAAATGCTTCTGACTGAGAAGTTCTTTTACAAATAATCACAGAATACACTCGTGCGACCTGACAGCTCAACAGTGAGGTGTCCCCCCCCCCCCGAGTCACAGTAAAATAAAACACCAGTCACCCTACTGAAAAAGTCAGCTGCCTTCTTGGGACCTCAAACTTGCCACCTGCAAAGAAAAAAAAAACAAGACAGACATTCTGGAACATGAAAGAGCTAAAGGTGGAGGTGTATCTATCTACATGAAGGATAACCATACCTCAACACTTGTCGAGCTATAAACTATGACATGCTTGAGCTACTCCATGTCCAACTAGCCATGTTGGAAAAATCCATTACTATATTCTTACTAGCTAAAGGTCTCCCACTATGAAGAAGGAAACCCATACATCGTACCTGAAATTTCTAGAATCAATCACCATCCAGCCCATTACCATACTTATGGGTGATTTTAACTACTGCTCCATTAATTAGGAGGCATACTTGGCCACTAACATGCAGGCCCAAAGCTTTCTAGACTTTGAAAATTTAAATGCCCTGTTGCAGCTAGTCTGCACTCCCACTAGGGGAACAAATATCCTACATATGGTACTCACAAATATAGGAGAGTGCTGAACCCCCCCCCCCCGCCCCATGTTATGTCCTCACTAGGAAGATCAGATCACAAAGTGTTCTCCCTTGAAATAAAAGAAAAATACCCCCCCCAACCCCAAAAACCTTAAGAACTTCTCTAAGGTAAATTACCGCTATTAAAGAATGGCTTAACTAGTTTTTAAGCTCCTCCATATCCAAACAACACATAAACCTATGCATACAGATGCATACACAAAGCCCCCTGTATGACCATATAAAACAACTGCATAAAAACAGCAGTACCAGACCAAAATGAACCCAGGTCAAACCACAAAAATAAGCCACCCTGGTGGACCCCCTAGTATTAATAGGTTGTAAAACAAAAGAAAGAAAATCCTGTCAAGAAGTAAGAGGGAAATGTGCACAGCAGGGAAATAAGTCCCTCATTAGTCTGTACAAGTGAATCAGGGTACTAGTCAAGTCTCTTAAAGCAGACTTGGGTAAAAATAGCTAACCAAGAACCATTTTCAGTCCACAATCTTAAAGGGACAATCCCAGTGTTTAAAATTCGGGTCCACACTACTGATGACCAAAGTAACAGGCAGTTTACCATGTCACTAACGTTCCCGCCCACAGTGTCATTTTTTGTTTGAATATCCTGTATCTCTTAAATTTCAATCCCGTTTTGGCTCCCAGTATCAACTACGTTTTGTTTTTATGTTCCTATCACTTTTCAATGGTGCTTACACTTCCAGCTTTTCTGCATCTTTGCTCCCATTGTCTGTGCACGGAGAATAACTGCACAGGTGATCAGTCTGTGTTGTCTCTTTAGTGTCTTGGGTTTTCTTACTGTGTTTTTTTTTATTTGTTCATTTACTTAATTGATGATATGCTTTCTTTATGAACAGCAGTGACCGATCATTTTGGCCAACCATTTAGGCAAGGCTCAAAAGACAAACCCACTACCGTAAATAGCACAAGTAACCAAAAACTGAGGGTAATGCTACTCAACACCAGAAGTCTAAACCTCAAAATGCATGCACTCCAGGCACTCAGTATGGGGAACATCGATATCTGTGCAGTAACAGAACATTACAAGTGCATGCAGTTTCACTTAAAAGTGCTTAACAAATTCTGGGTACATAAACATTTTCTGATAATAAGGCTCTTCTTTGTGCCTCCTTTTGTTTTGAAGCCACAAGCCAGTATGTAATGACATGCGTCATTTCAGTTTTCATACCCTACGGAAAATGTAACTTAACAGGAGTGTTATTTCAGCAACTTTCTAAAATTGGTCCCTATTTTTGGCTCTTTTGTAACCCCCATTATTGTAGGCTTAGTGCAGATTT
>NW_025051424.1:0-12279 GCF_019279795.1 Protopterus annectens | reverse complement strand
GCTGTTCAAACATTTGTTTTTAAATCCTACAAGAAGAATCAAGGCTGCATCTTCATTACAATGTCTTAAATCAGTATTCCTACTCAGTTTAAGCTCCCAGACGTCTTTTATTAGCTTGAATATAAAGCATTTACACTGAAATTTGCATTGAACAATTGCAATGAAAGAACTGGAGCAAAACTGAGCAAGCCCTTATTTAGAGATGAATGGACACAGATATTTGGGTGGGAGATGTAAGTGGAACAATTTACTTCTTTTTTACTCCTTTTTTAGGTTTATGGTCCCCCTGCTAGCACCAGGCCCTAGGTAGCTGTTTCTTTTTTCACTTTGTTCTGCATCTAACCCTGTTAAGTCACTGTTCCTTCATGAATGGATGACAGTTTGACATCATTACTAGCACACTAGGGCAGCGCCGGTTAGGCAGGTTTAAACTATTCGGGCTACCTAAAGTCCACTCTTCAAATTTTCCCTTAAAACTACCTTCCTCGAACTATACTACTGATCTAATCAGCTTATCCTATAACTAAAAAGATCATCTCCACTTGACTCCAAGTAGACTATTCTCTATCTGTTAAACCTAGCACTTGCTCCTACAGTACTTATTACCTTGATACGGCACTCTTGTCATAGATAGTACCCCAAAAAGGTAACCCCCATTACTGGTCACCCACGTCCCCCTGAATCTTTTTAAAGTTTTTGTCTATCCTTCTAGCATGTCGAGGGATCAGTTGCTAGTGTCCTCTCCTGCTCAGCTGGTGAACCTGGAATACTGAGGCAATGTTACAATTGCCTCATGTACACAGACAACCCTCTCCTCCTCCCACAAAACACAAATACATGCGAGATGCAACTATACGGCCAAACTGGAGGCTGAGCTCAACACAGGACTGGCAAGACCAGTCAGGAGGAGAAGGTTACCACACACACTATAGACCCAGTCTCACATAGCACCATTACAACCTCAAATCATACACATAAACACACAAAGACATACTCGGAGGCTCTGATCAAAATCTACCAAAACAGCAGAGGCCACCAAAGCAGACACCCAAACAACCACCACCTCAGAACACAACACCTGCAACACATAGACCTCACAGTCAGAGTGTCAAACAGTCACAGCCCTTAAGGCCAAACACAATGCCAGACACACTAGTCATTGGTGACTCCATAGTCAGACACACTGATGTCCCGCCACCAGACTGAGTAAGGAGAAGGTCACAGTAAGCTGCCTGTCGGGCGCTAGAATCCGCCACATAACGCAAGCACTCAGGTCTCAACAGCAAGTACAAATATGACTCAGTCATTGTCCACGCTGGTGTAAACGACCTGAGACGCACCTCCTTGACTACATGAAAAGAGACATTGAGGAGCTCTGACTATGTAGCCCAGGCAGGTATGACCCTGACCTTGAGCAGTATCCTACCTTCACCAAGAGTGATGCCACAATACAGAGATAAGATGATCAGCTTTAACAATTGGCTTAAACACTGGTGTCATTCAAAGGGGATCCAGTATTCTGTCTGCCTGGGATGACATGCTGGACAAGCCACGCTGCTTCTAAGGGACGGCTTGCACCTGTCACCCCTGGGATTCGGATATTGGCAAAGGCTCTGCCACCCCATAGTGCCTTTTTAGGCAAGGCTCAAATTCTAAACCTACCACCCTAGAACACAAAAAGGAAAAAACTAAGGGTAATGCTGCTCAATGCCAGAAGTCTCAATCTCAAAATGCACGCATCGAGGCCCTTCTCAGTATGGAGAACATCGATGTCTGTGCTGTGACAGAAACCTGGTTCAAGGCCCTGAGAGCACCCCAGCGCTATCAGGTTTTACCATATCATGCTCCGCCCCAAAATCCGGACAATACTAAGAAAGGAGGGGGTATCCATATTCATTAAGGACACCCACACCTCAAGACTGGTGGCAACGCACGCATGCATCGGAGACCATCCAGGTGCAATTAACCATAGGCAAGACTGCTCTGCAAATTGTAGCATGTTACAGGCCACCCTCACAAACTCAGGAACCTCACATGGCCTTCCTGAAAACACTAGAGGGATAAATGTATCACCAAACACCATCATACTAGGTGACTTCAATTACCCTAATATAGACTGGGAACACTACTCAAGCCCAAACACCCTAGCCCAAAAGTTCCTGGAATTCATAAACTCAAATGCCATGGAACAACTAGTCACCATCCCCACAAGAGGAGATAACATACTTGATCTCATCATCACGAACATGGGAGCACAATGTTCAACACCGGAGTATACCCCTCACTGGTGAGATCAGATCACAAACTAATCTCGCTGGAGGTCCTCATCCCACCCCCACCCGAAATAAAAAAGACCACAGTAAAGAACTTCTCAAAAGCCGACTTCACACTTCTAAAGACTAGTGTGGTCTCCTTTAAGGCCGCCGAGCTGGTGGAAAACAGTACTCAAGCCGCTGAATCACTTACAGACGCCTTCTACCAGCACCTGCAGGACTGCATGGATAAGGCAATCCCAAACAAAACAAAGACTCTTAGTACCAAAGGCAAGCGTCCAGTCTGGTGGACCCCAGCCATAAACAAACTCTACAATAAAAGGAGGAAGCTACTACAAGATACAGCAAAATCCTTAAAAGGTAAGACACCCTTGATCACTATAAGTAAAAACTAAGAGCTCTCATAAAATCATCCAAAGCAAATTTCGAGAGAAAAATAGCTAAAGACTCAAAAGACAATCATAAGGCCTTCTTTAGCTATGTTAGACACCTAGGAGGAAACTCCCAGATATGCTCAGAACTAGTTCAAATGATGTGAAGATTACTGATCCTACAGACATTGCCAACATACTGGCTGACAGGTTCAGTGCAAACTTCTCCCCTCCCCAAAAGGAGAGATATCTATACCAAACGATTGCAGCCCCCAAACATCTCCAGCGCCCAAGTGAGAACTGCTCTCCAAAGCAAAAACACAGCATCCATGGGACCTGATGGTGTCCCCGCTGTGTGCTCCACGAACTCAATGAGGAATTAAACCCACAGCTAGGACAGCTGTTTAATCAAAGTCTTACCTCTGGATACGCACCCAGGAGTGGCGCACTGCAACTGTGGTCCCACTTCACAAAGGCGGTGCCTCCACCGACCCTGGAAATTACCGCCCATTAGCCTGACAAGCCTTATCTGCAAAGCCATGGAGAGGATCATAATGGACCTCATAAATAAAGACATAGGGAATTTGCAGACTTTGGATCCAACCTAGTTTGGCTTTGTCAAAGGCAGATCATGCCTTAAACTTGGTTGACTTCTTCAAACAGTCACCAAAGCCATTGATTTAGGAAAGGCAGTCCATACAGCCTACCTCGATCTGGCTAAGGCCTTCATACAATACCCCACTCGGGTATCATTGAAAAACTCATCAGCTTAAATGTTAACCCATACATCACAAGATGGGTTGCAAACTGGCTGAGTGACAGAACCCACAGGGTCAGAGTTGCTGGCGCCATGTCAGACTCAAAACCTGTCACAAGTGGTGTCCCACAGGGCTCAGTCCTGGGCTCCACTCTTGTTTGGCATCTACTTTTCCAAGTACAAGCAAACACAGGAGGGTTATGGCTGACAAAGTTTGCAGATGACTGCAAACTGGCCATAGTAGAAAACACATCTGACACAGATATCCTTCAGAAGGGTCTCACAGAAACGGATAACTGGTGCCAGAGCCACGGCCTGAAGTTAAATGCCAAAAATGCATAGTCATACCCTTTGGGAAAAACAAGGTTACCCTAGCTACCAAATAGGTGGCAATCCACTGAGCACAGAAGAAGTTATCAGGGACCTGGGGACCCAGGTTGATAGTAGTCTGTCATTCGACACCCATGTAGCTAAAGTAGTTAGGAAGACTTTCTACATTGCCCACCTTATCATGAAGGGATTCTCATCTAGATCAAGGGAGGTCATAGTCTCCCTTTACTCATCACTCATCAGACCAATGATTGAGTACAATGCCCCATTTGGGATGTATCTGACCCGACACCTGCAGCAGCTGGAGAGGCCACAAAAGTTCCTCACCAAAAGGATAAAGGGTCTCAAAATCTGTCCTATGCTGCCCGACTGAAAGAACTCCAGCTCTATTCAGTCGCCACCGCTTTGCTCAGAGGTGACCTTTGCCTAACATACAAGGCCATGTCAAACCCAGATTTGATGAATATGCTTCACCTCAAAAATCTAGATCCATCAGAGCCACAAGGGCGGGAGACTTAAACCTCGACACGGCTATTAATAGGACGTGCTGGAGGGATAGATTCATTACCCAAAGACTCCCTATGCTGTGGAACAAAATCCCGGTACATGTGAGGCAGAGCACCTCGCTGGCCTTGTTCAAGAGAAATCTTGACCAATGGATGGGAGATCGCAGATATACCCCAGGGATTACCTCAGTGTCACTGCTCGACAGAGGCACAGCAAAATAATGGGTATAGTTCCCCATACTAAAGGGGTGGCGTAAGCCACAAAACGATGGGCTAGGCTTGTAAATGCCCTCGGGCAGATAGCCTAGTATAAACCTATGAACCTAAACCTATGAACCTATTACTATTTTCTGTGAGAATTTAAAATAGACTTTTTTTAGAACAAATACTATTCTTTTAATTGGTCAGCTTAAATTGAAAGCAATTTTTCAAACTGTGCTCTTTGTTTTTTAGGACAAAGGCTGTATATATCACATTTTGTTAGGTACAGCAGTAAATTACATGCACCTTAAGCACTGAGCAATTTTCAAATCATGACCCCCCCCCCCACACACACACACACTCACACACACACACCTCAGCACAAACTTTATTTTTGACCGTACATAAATGCAGTCACTCTCTTGGAGTCATTTTTGCTTGAATAACAGTTCATGCTTACATAGAAAAATAATAAATTTTAATGCACTAGTCATTCAGTATTATTTACTGTGCTTATTAGTTGAACAAAGTAAGTATTAACAATGAGTTAGTAGCAAACCCTCCCATTTTGGAATAGAGTGGAACAAGGAAATGTTAAGACTCAAATTAACGAACATTTGAACATTGAAAGTTGTGAGGCAAGAAAACATTAGGCAATATCACAAATTGCTGACAAGCATATTTCCCTAGAAAAAATTCAGTTGCACAAATTTATTGACATTAGCTATTTCTGACTGTTTCTATTCACAGAGTCTTGAAGCAGCTACACAAATTAAGTGGTGAAAGTCTACTGACCATTACCTAAGAAGCTTTGGCCTGTGACCTGTCACCCAAAAGAGGCAATCAGAGGTAGAATGATATGAGAATTCTGAAAGAGTGGCTCTCCCCCTAAAAAGATGGCAGTAATGTTTGCCTATATAAAAAAATATCTAGTCAAATAAGAAAATAAAATCAGATGTCAACAGACCTCTCAACCAATCAGGGACAAATTTCAACAGAATCAGGGACAAGACAAGAAAAAATCAGGGACAATCAGGGACACTTTTAAAATATTAGTGCTATTAACTTGAAACATTTACATATCCAGTAGCTTACAAATTCAAAATAGGAGCAACTAGTAAAAGTGAATGAAATGGACCAAAAAGAGAATTAAAGTAGTTTAAATGGGATTTCTATTCAACTAGAAATCTTAATTTCCATGGAAGGGAATTGTTTTTCTCCTAATTTAGTGTTTTGTTAATATTGTTAACATTTTTTTTGCCTATGCCAAGTAAAACAAGCTTCCATGCAATAATTTTCCAAGTGTTTTCATATAGCCACTATTCTAATGATCTGTGCTATTTTGCAACACATAAAAAAGAAATTAGAAATAACAATATGTATGTGACTGATGAAATATATATCCTTTAAAATGTTTCTTTAAATATAAATGACATCAACAGTTGTTAATAAGAGAGGTAGTTTGTTTAAGTATTTATACATGCATAAAACACAAGTGGCTTTTTTTACAAGAAATGCATTTATTGCAAGATAATATTCGTAGATTAAATACAAAGGTGTATACCATGCTAGCAAGTTATGGTGAGATTCCATTCAAAGTGGGTTATTGACTTGTACAATGATGAAAAAGGTATGATGTGAATGGTCATTACTAATGTCAAAAAAGAATCTTATTCCTAACAATTATATATACTGCATTCTTGGAACACAAACCTAAAATTTCTAAGAGGTATCTGGAAAAATTAACTTTGAACATGAAAGGACACTAACTGTATTCATAAAGAAAATGATGCTAGTGCAATTAATAAACCTATAACTTCAGCATCGCTAAGGCTATAGTAAACTTTTCTGACTCAATCATATAGATGTTAATAATGTCTTTGAGTCAATTCTTTGTTTTACATTTTTTACTAATAGATTTAATATGCGGTCAAGAATTGATAGGGTATGTATTTCAAATTATATGGTATCTAAAACAAAAATGATTAGTGATAACATGTCCTTTATCAAATCACAATGCAGTTAAATATACAATAATTATAAAGCCAAGAAATGTTGCTTCTTTAAATAGACTGACAGCTTACATAAAATAGTTAAAATATTTTAACAAATTTTTTATAAGAGAAACACAGCAGTTTTCAGCTATGAGTAATAACAGTGAAGTTTTTCATATGCTTATGTAGGACTTGATAAAAACATGTTTTTATTCTTTATTATTACAAAAAGACAATGCAATGGCATACAATCTTATTAGAACAGTAATACAAGGTAGACAAAAAAAGTAAAACATAAAAAGAAGAAAATACTTGTTAGCAGAACTGAAAAATAAATGAATGCAGTTTCAGAAGATCCTACAGCACAAATAAAAAAGCCCAAATGCATTCTTATCAAATAACTGTTAATGACTTAGAGAAGTTAGCTTTTTGATCAAAAAATGACAACAAGAACTAACCAAATCAACAATATATGTATCCCACGTAGTAATAGGAAAGATTTGGATGTTGAAAAATAGTAGACAGTTAAAATCACTATGGGTCTAATTCCAAAAGACTTGCTCTCAGAGAACACGCTGAGAGCATGAATTTTGGAATCTGGCTTTATGAGATTATTAATGCCTTTTTAAATAGGAATATGCAAAAAGAATTTCAGATCAAGTAAAAATATAAAACCTGTTTCTATAACCAAAATAAAAAAGCAAATTATACATTAGATGGAAAAAATATTTCCAGGTATTATCGCATCATTCCTGAATAATATAGAATATAATCTCAAAATATGTTATCACTTTTACTGAAATAGTCATAGAAATTAAAATTGCATTCAACATACCTCCATCATGGAAGTATACAATAGTTTGTCCTCTACTAAAACAAGATAAAGATCCACCTCTATGTTCTTCTTATAGACCTATATCAATACTGAATGTTTATTACAATTGTTAATGTTAATTAACAAATCAGTCATAACCATTTTAACTCCAGGCTCACCATAAGTGGAGATATCCATCCCAACCGAGGCCCAAATCCATCCTGTCCAACTCAAACTGCTCCAACACAAATGTCAGAACATAACATCCCCACTTTCTTCATCCCTGGGCAAATCAAAAACAGCAGCAAATCCAACCATCTTTTAATGCTAAATATTAATATTAGAAGTATCAAAAATAAAATACCTGAACTCCAGGCCAAAATAGCACACTACTCCCCAGACATAGTTGCTTTAACAGAAACCTGGCTAAATAAAAACATAGCTAACTCAGAAGTTCTCCCTACTGGCTACAATATCATTAGACAAGATAGACCACTTCATAAAGGGGGTGGAACTGCCTTACTGTACAAGTCAAACTTAACTGTCCATCAATTACTAAACTCTTACCCCTCCCCCAATAATTGGGACATACTTATCTCACAACTTCAACTTCACCCTAAAAAGGCCATCACCACAATTGTGATCTATATTCCACCTGGTAATACACCTGCTAGCCTTGAAGACTTCTTATCCTGGTGTTCTTCCACATACTCACAAGAAACCCTTATTCTGGGGGACTTCAACCTAGATTGGTTCACCTGTATATCAGAACCACCAAATAATCTAATAAATCTCCATGGCTACCAGCAGCTAGTCCAAATTCCAACTAGATGTGATAAAAAATCTAAAAGGGAATCCATCCTTGACTGGGTCCTAACTAACAACCTCACATTGTACCCTCACACAGGCAGTCTCCCAGACACCTTAAGTGTCCACAACATAATATACTTTATACGTAGTAGAACAAGCATATGCAAAACCACTAACTATATATCCACTAGAAACACAAAAAAATTCTCTCCTGAGGTCCTCAACACTTTACTCTGTAACTGTGATTGGACCCCGCTAAAAACCCTCCCACTTGACCAGGCTGTAGCATATTTCAACAAAACATTTCTACAACACCTAGACACTGTCGCTCCATTGCACAAAATCAAGGTTAGAACCTCTACAAACCCCTGGCACAGTAAAGAAACCAAACAAATCCTCAAGTCCAGAGACACTGCCTGGCTTTAATATCAAAAAAACAAAGAAACACAAAGCCTAACTAAGTACCAAGAACTGCAGAACTGCAAAACATGCATTAGGCTGGACAAAAAATCCTACTACACAACATTACAAACTAAATACCAACACAACCCACAAAAATTTTTGAAGAATGTAAACCAGCTACTAAAATCCACCCAAAAGGCTACCCCCAAACCAACCACCCCTGACACTAAAGTTCCCATCGAAACACAATTCAACTCCCACTTTGTGAACTCAATTCTATCCTTAGTATCACAGGACAGTTCCTTCCTCACTATCCCCCCCCAACACAAATAACACTAATACAAGCTTTACCCTCAAAACAGTTTTCACCACTTCAATCAAAAGCATGCTCTCCAAAGTAAAAACCTCATCAACAGCAGCCGACCTACTCCCCAGCTATTTCTTGAAACTCACAGCAGATGCTATTGCTATTGCTATGCCAGTCTCCACTCTCATAAACAGATCAATTGTTGAAAACTATGTGCCCAAACTCTGGAAAATATCCTATGTTACACCCATACATAAAGGTGGGACCTCCACTGAACTTAATAACTACAGACCCATTGCTTTACTCTCCCCCCTGGCCAAAATCCTAGAAAAATGCATCCATACCCAGATGCTAAACTATCTCCTAGACAGCAACATCCTGTCACCTACTCAGCATGGTTTCAGACCTGCCCATAGTACCACTACAACCCTCCTCTGCTTCACAGACACAGTAAACAGTCTCAAAAATGAAAGCCTACAAGTGTCAACTCTTTTTCTGGATATTTCCAAAGCATTTGACACAGTCTCACACCAAATCCTGCTAAACAAACTAAACCAATATCATCTATCAAATTCCACTCTTACCTGGTTCCAAAGCTGCTTAACTGACAGGTACCAAGCTGTGAAATGGGAAAATTCTCTCTCTCCTCAGCTGCCCATAACTATAGGAGTCCCACAGAGTTCTATCTTAGGACCACTACTATTCACAATCTTCACAAATGACCTCCATACCTCCACACAGCATCATCTATAATTCAGTATGCAGATGACACTACCTTAATCTGTGCTGCACAAAACATTCCCACCCTCCTGCAAACAACTCAACTATCATTCTCTGATGTTGAAGACTACCTTACCAAGGTCCAACTTATCCTCAATCCAAAAAAAACTCAGCCTATGATTATAACCAGTTCTAGCAAAAACACTAACAGGCAATTCACTATCTACTCCACTAATGCTACTACAATTGCTCCAGTGACACAGGCTAAGCTATTGGGAATAACCATAGACTCCCACCTAAAATTTGATATTCATCTCAACTTAACTATTAAAAAAGTACATGCCAAACTGGGGTCGCTCTACCGTTTCAAACCATTTCTTACCAACAATGCAAGATCAGCCATTGCTCACTCCCAACTTCTATCCACCCTACTCTATGCATCTCTCATTCTGACTAATCTCAACAAAACTGAATGAAACAAAATGGAAGCTTGCTATAACAGAATTGCCTGCTTTGCTGCAAATTGCTCGTATAGAACTCATCACTGTACTGCTTTGAGACAGCTCCACTGGCTTGAACTACCCAACCTCCTAACCTACAATCAGCTCTGCCTCTGTCATTCTATCTATTACCTCCCCAATAAGTGTCCTGCCCTCAAAAACCTAGCACATCACTCATCCAAAAAACCTCTTAGATCATCAAGCAAACTACTACTAGAAGTCACCAACAGCTACAATAGCTTTGGAGATGCACTATATAGTAGTTCAGTGGCTAAAAAATGGAACTCTGTCCCTACAAGCATTCAAAACACATCATCCAAAGTCTCCTTTAAAGACCTCACCAGGCAACATCTCAAGCAAAGCTGGCAGTGCCATGATTGCTCCCCAGGCTAGTGAAAGCGGATAACATATACATACAAAATCTAGAGCACTTGATAATAGTTTTCAATCTTACTCACAAACACTGGCTAATCTACTATGTATGTACTGTACCTCTGTACTATGTATGTATTCTACCTATGTTCCAAATTTCAGCTGTACATCACAAATCTATTAATTACCTTTATTTTTAAAATTAATTTTTTTTTGTTTGTTCTCTCTACTGTAACTGTATATGTGCCGCATACCACTGTAAAATCATGTCTCCTGTAATTGGTGTGTATACTGATCATGTCTAAATAATTAAATGTGTCTGTAATTTTTCTTTGTGGAGCTTTTCTACCCAGGCCTCTGCTGAAAAAGGGCCTTTTCGGCTCAGTCAGACACCCCCGGTTAACAAATGTAAAATAAAACAAATAATTATTATCAATAGACTAAAAATATACTACCCACATTAATAGAAGAAGATCTAACTAGCATTATATTAAATACCCAAGCACAGGATAACATCAAAAGAATAATTACTTTAACTGATTATAACAATAACAATAAACATGAACTATCTGCAATTAGCCTGAATCTAGATAAAGGGCCGGATTCACGAAACCACCGTGTAAGACTTAATATGCCTTATTCGGAGGATGCAGTTGAATGGTATGACATCAGCGTGCCATGAATATTCATGAGGGCACGCTGACTCATCCGTAACTCTTACACGGACTGAGTAGGCAAGCAGGGGGCGTGTCTGACTGCCGAGCAGTCTAAAAGTCCACGCCCCTGCAAGTTTTTAAAAAGCATAATGTCAACAGACAAGAGCGAGTTCGCTCAAATGTACTTGCACCCAACACCACACTCCCTGACACTGTAAACCCCCAGCAGAGTTATAAAACATAAAATGTATTTTTTTAAATCCACAATATAGCTGCCCGTATTTGCACTTGTTTGCGCGGGTGTGCCCATTGCTTAACCACAGTTAGCAATTGTGACATTGAAGAGCATATAAGAACTACTTATGCAAATTAATCCAAATAGCAGTAGTGTAATGGTAGAGCGTATGCACAAAGGGAAAGCATTCATGGGTCGAGTCCCACCACTCCCTTTCTTATTTATGTTTTAAAGCAGTATTTGAAATAATACCAGACAAATATGATTAAAATTTTATTAAAAGCAGTGACATGGCCAATGTATCTGTGAACAAAATATATATTTTTAAAGGACCCAGATATATACTAGCCTGGTGTTAAGCAACATTTTACACAGCTAAACACAGGTGCCCATAGTTTAATAGCGCTGTACCCATCTAAACAGAGATGCCCATAGTTTAATAGCACTTTACCCAGTTAAACAGAGGTGCCCATAGTTAAATAGTTCTTTACCCAGCTAAACAGAGTTGACCATAGTTTAATAGCACTTAACCCAGCACAGTAGAGTTGCCCAACGTTTAAAAGCACTTTACCCAGTGCAATGTGTTTACGCAGATGTGTGCGCCGCGCCAACCAGGGCACTGTAGGGCACCGTGGAGCAATGTAGAGCTAAGTTGCTTAAATGTAACCACACCCCCTAGCCTGTCTAGACAGTATTAAAATAAAAGAAAGACAAGGTTTGAACCTGGGACCCTTCACATCATAATCAAAGTACAGAACCACTAAGCCATGACAACATAAGGGAAACAGCCACTATTAACATTCATAAACCTAGGAATGGTAGTTTAACCATTACTAAGCAGGTCTGCAGTCAGCCTAGAATTTTACAAAATGGCCAATCACAAAAAAGTGTGGTAAATGCGGCATATATAAGCCCCACAGGTGGGAATACACGCCATAACTGATTGTAGCTCACGTCTGTGGTCAGAATGTCTGGTGTTGGAGAAGGAGTGCGCTTCCGAGCGCAGAGATGGGGCATCAAGGAGTCCAAAA
>NW_025051423.1:10000-13073 GCF_019279795.1 Protopterus annectens | reverse complement strand
ATATTGAAATCACTGGGTATTCAGTGATTGCCCACAACTTGTAGTCATCAGTAATGTTGCTCAGCAAAAGGCCTTCTACATTATCCTTGACTGCTGAGCAGTACATTCCGAACAGGAGAGGTCCCAGCACTGAGCCCTGTGTCACACTGCTACTAACTGACCTCTTGCTGAATCTGGAATCTCCAATTCTAACAACATATGCCCTGCCCCTGCCTGTGAGCCATTTAGCTATCCATCTGTTGAAGTAGGGATTTATGCCTAGGTTTTTAAGTTTATCTGTAATACCCGAGAGGTAAAGTGTGTCAAATTCTTTAGCCAGGATAAGGTAGGCAGTATGGATTGTTTAATCCTCATCCATGGCTCTACTGACTTTCTCAAAGAAATCCACCAGAATAAGCACGCATGACCTGCCCTTGAAAAAGCTAAACTGGGTTGGATCCAGTGTTTGGAGGTTTCCTATGTTATTATTTATCAGGTCCATGATTATTTTTCCATGGCCTTACATATAAGATTATTCAAACTTATCGGTCTATAATTTCCTGGGTCTGTTGATGGTCCCCTTTATGTAGAGGGATGACTGCTACTGTCCACCATTCCCCAGGGAAACAGCTAGTCTGGAGGCTGTGATTAAATAGAAATCCTACTATGCCTGATAGGTCCTGTTTCAAATTATTTAAGAGACATCCCGGGATATTGTCAGGACCTGTTGAAGCCATGCTTTTAGCTTTAGAGAGCACAGTGGCAACCTGTTCTTTGGTGATAATTGGTAGAGGAATGATGGAGACTATTTCATGGGGGTCTCAATGGATGTGATATCGAGGTGAAATCTGAGCTGTATTTCTCAGCCAGCATATTTGCTATATCTTCTAGCTCAGTATAGATGATACTGTCTATAACTAATTATGCACACTGTTGGGTACTACTCTTAAGAATGCAGACAAAACTGAAAAATGCCTTATTGTTATCCTTAACTTGGAAGGCTATATTTGGCTTAACATCTGCTTTTGAAATCTTGTCTAGTACTCTAATTTGCTTGTTTAGACTAACAAGGAAGATTTTGCTCTCTTGTGCATATTCTCTCTTACTTCTAGAGAGGATTTTCTTTCTTTTGTTGTACAACCTATTTATACCAGGATTCCATCATGGTGGCTTGTTTTTGCAGTTTGTCCTAGGCTTATTTTGGTCTAGTACTGCCATTTCTGTACAGTTCTTTATATGGTCATATAGGACTTTTGTGCATGTCTATGCACAGGCTTTTGTGTTTTCTGGGTTTAGCAGATCTTGGAAATTAATTATGTCATCACTTTAGGTTTGCCTTAGAAAAGTTTTTAAAGGTTTTGTGATTAGATGGGGATTATAGATATATATTTTATTTCAGAACTATGGAAATATATAAAAAAAAAAAAAACAATAATGCGACTGCAGAAATAGTCAAAGCAAGTTTAACTGGACGAAAGTGCTAACCTGTGTATTAAATGTTCAAGCTGCTATACTTTGGTATCTGCAGTTGTATTTAGCTCTCTTGCTTTATATATTTTATTTTAAGGAAGACTGTTTTCTGATCTAATCCAACCAGTGAGGACATCACACTTGAGGGGAGTACAATGCTCTCCCATATTTGTGAGTACCAAGCTTAGGATACTTGTACCTTAGTTGGAATGTAGATTAGCTGTTCCAGGGCATTTGCATTGTCAATGTCTAGAAATCTTTGAACCTGCATGTTAGTGGCCGTGTATGCTTCAAGTTAATGGCAGGGTAGTTGAAATCACCAGTGAATATGGTATTGGGATGAATGGTAAGTTATTATAGTAAATTCAGGTATGATGTATATTTTTCCTGGTTCATGGTGAGGGACCTGTAGCTAGCTATAATATACAAGGATATGGTAAGGGATTTTTCCTGTGGTTAGATGGACATGGAGTAGCTCAAGCATGTTATATTGTTTGACTAGACTAGAGGTGTGCTTCCTTTATGTAAATGGTACACCTCAAATGTTTGCCATTCCATGTGTAGTGGGGTAGTCAGAATGTGTGAAAGCAATTATAGCCTTGCACCACCGAGGTGCTTTCCCTGGCTTTGAACCATGTTTCATTAACTGCACAGACATCAGCATTCTACAGGGTGAGGCATGCTTCCAGGAAGTGTAGTTTGTTGTTGAGACACCTAGCATTGAAAAGTAATACCTTTCTCTTTTTCTGAGCAGATTTTGCTATTGGAAGTTTTGTCTGTTTGGCAATGCCTAAAAAGGAACTATAAAGTGTAGCTAATGTGTTGGCCAATATCCGAAAGCCTAGTGTCAACAAGTGAAAACCATCCCTGGCAGAGCAGGATGTCCTGTCAATCATGTTCTCCCAGCCTGACAAATATCAAACCTCGTTGGAACAACTTGCTTATTTTATCAGAACTGAACATGTACTTATTTTATCAGAATTGAATATGGACTGGAGGACCTGAGATTCACACCTGCAACTCTAAGCTATGTCTACACTCTAAATCTGGCACCTACCTGCCTAGCTAATCCATCTTGATATAAGTGGAAGGCTTATAATGGTTAAGGTGTTTATCTCACAAACAAGAGGAACAGGGTTTGATTCTCACTAAGGTAAACTGTCTAGGCTTAAAATGGTCCACAAGGACAGCTAGCCTAGTACTTACCTATGAATCTATGAAACTATTATTCTATGAATACATCTAAAAATGATTTCTAAATAAAATATACCTTTTTTGTTATTTTATTCTATTTTATTCAAGATTTTCCAATATAAAATATGATTAGAAAAATAATAATATACATCATCAAAATTAACTCTGAATATGTACATACTTAGCATATGAGCTCAGTAAAACTTCATAAAAATATCATGCAGTTTTCCTCATTTCATCTACAAAGTCTTTAGTCTCTGATAAGCGACCCATTGCAACTGTGGCACATGTAGATGTTATTTTGTCACCAAGATTGATATCCTTAGTACAGTTATTCTGTTTACAGAAATATTAAATGTTCCCAATTAGATTTAGTGCATAATGCAAACCGTCCTCCTTAACAAACTATTACTCTATCATAAGATACTCC
>NW_025051423.1:0-5000 GCF_019279795.1 Protopterus annectens | reverse complement strand
TACAAAAATATGACAGAAACCAGACCATTCTGCAAAATCAAGGACAGATGAAAAGCCACTGTAGTACTTATGCAGTGTGTCCTCCCCATCCAAGGTAGATACAACTACTCCTTGCCTTGCTTGGACACATCCAGAGTCACTACATGGGGGAGTGGGGTGCAACAAGCATGTCACAATTTGAAATCTCACTGGCTGACTGTGATGGCCCTGACACATTTGTCATACCTCTCAACCTCAAGAGCAAGAAATCTGGACAAAGCCATACACAGAAGTGGGACAAAGGCCCAAAATAAGGACAATTTTTAAATATTGCTCTAATAAACTTAGAAAGATAATAGAATAGGTCTTGCATTAGTATGAATTTTCTGAAGGGTATAACATCTGAAACTCAAAATGTCTGTCATTTTCTAACTTCAGTCTTTAGTGATTTGTCACTAACTTGCCAAAAAACACAACTTTATGAAAAATGGACCAAAAATGTGATGCAAAAATATAAAATACACACAATACAGCTGCTACCTGTCAAAGAAGGGACACTTTAATATTAGTACTGCTACCTTGAGCAGCTGACAAAATAAAAGAATCTACATGCATTTCAAGTAATCTATAACTTTGATTATTACAGTTATTTCTTAATTGTAAACCCTCCATGTTTTCTTCCAAATTGCTATTTTCGGAGGGATTATTAGGGGGAAGAGCAACATTTTGAGCCAAAAAGTGGGGACAGTTGAGAGGTTGGCTATGCCTAATTCTATAAAGCAATTTATTTGCATGTACCTCTCAACCTGTTAATGCAGTAGAAATCTGAACAAGGCCAAATATATTGGGGGCACATATAAACAGTACTAAAAATTGCTCTTGTATAGAATGGGACAGTTGATAGGACAGCTCGTACTTTAACATGCATTTTTCTGAAGGTTATGAAGTCTGAAACGTATTATTTAGTGACTTAATTCCTAAATGATTTGCCAGAAAACTACAAATTTTATGAAGAACAAACCAAAAATAAGAAGCAAAAATCGACAGTTTGGAGGTATAGTTCAGCTGGGCCTGTCTGAGTTTGCTGCCCTTCCCCTGACAAAATACTGGTTGAGTGGAGCCTCTGCAGCCATTCCAATGAACCATTACTTGGCTATTTCACTCCATTTACCATAAACACTAATGTGTATACTGCTTTACTTCTATGAGTTGGACTTCATTTGAAAGTTTTATTTTGTATTTTACAGCACAAACACTAAGTCATCTGTTAAACAAAGCAATGCAGTCTCACAATGAAAACTTAGCATTAAAACTTCTCTGCCCTTGAAACTCACATTCATTGAAACAGCATTGAAACCCACATTCAAAGAAAATACATTTTGCCAGTGGCAGATAAAGATTAATTTTGGGCTGTTTTCAAATCATAGGCCCCTTGCATATGAAACATACATGTGCTCTCTGATACACCTTCCTCATTGTACTAAAATTATATTCCTTATTGTACTAAAATTATATTCCTTGTACAATACAGTACACTTGTTAGAGGGTGTTTTAAATTTGTTTTGAACATTTTTCCAGTAAGCAGTGAAACAAACCATATGCACCCATAATGGCAAAACTGCCCAGTTGAGAACATTTATCATAAAAAAGTATACTCAGACTTCCACAGTCCACCATTATTAGTAAATATACACAATTCTACAGTCCACCATTATTAGTAAATATGCACAATTCCACAGTCCACCATTATTAGTAAATATGCACAATTCTACACTCCACCATTATCAGTAAATATGCCCAATTCTACAGTCCACCTTTATCAGTAAATATGCACAATTCACCACAGTCCATTATCAGTAAATATGCACAATCTCTGAAGTAAGTCATCTAAAATAATTCCACATTAAAGAAATCTGCTTAACTTCATGGGGCGGTTTTTCTTTAGCAATCACCTTTATAGCTTTCATGTGTTTCATCGAAAAATAAAAGTGTCTGTTGCCCCTCCCAGGAATAAATTGCCTATATTACATTAAAAATGATAAGCTAGTAATAATATTTGCAAGAGGAAATGGATGGCAGAAACTGATAACAGACTCATAGACTAGTATCTTTCACCAAAGGGAGGGTGATTCTCTCAGTGCTGGCAGCATCCACCCCTTGTGGGAGTAGAACCTGACAGCCTTCTGCATCTAAAAGCAAGTACACAACCTGTGTTGTGCTATAAAGTATTAACTTCAGGCAGGCAGCAGTAGCACTAAACTTCATTCCCCTGCAGCTCTCAGCTCCTTGTAAAATCTACTCAATACTCAAGCTGCATCTCAACTTGAAACTCAGCTGGAGAAAACTGAAAAAGCCAAAATGCTCATTAGGGGGTTCAAAGGCCCAAGAACTAGGGACACATTAAACTTTGCTTGTATAATCTTGGAAAGTTGCTAGGGAGAAATAAAATGTTGTTATTGCATGTATATTTTACTGCCAAGGTCCCTGAGCAAAAAAACAGTCGGAAATTAACATACCACTCGCCACATCAGCTGCTTTGCAAAAGAGAGGAAGACTGAAACTTAAATGGCTATCATTTAGTAGAATTCAGTTCTCACCATAGCTATCAACCTCTTAGTACCAAAACACCTGGACAAACCCAGTAATGAGGGAATACAGCCCTCGCAAACATACTTCAGTGAATTCAGTTCTTGCCATAGCTGTCAACCTTAGCACAAAAACCTGGATGAAGTAATGTTAGGGAATACAGACCCAAAAATAGGGACAAATTTAAAATATTCACATCTTATAAACTTAGAAAATTGCTAGAAAAAAAAAGGTTTGTGCTACTGTATATTCTGAAAAGAACATGAAGTTTGAAATTCAAATGCCTAGGTCAATTTTACTCGCGGACAGAACAAAAACAATTTTCAGCAGAGGCCTTGGGGATTAATACTGCGAACCAGAAGCTTTGTAAAATGGCAGGGCACCAGAGCAAATCCCACACAAACTTTGAGGAGGAGATGCAGACTCCACACAGAAACCACCCCAACCAAGAATCAAACCAGAAAACATATAGCTGTGAAGGCAACAATACTACCACTGCACCATCAAATATGCAAGGAATTAAACATTCAGAAACCTGAAGTCTGAAATTCCAAATGCCTGTCAATTTTACTACGGACAGAACTAAAAACCAATTTTCAGCAGAGAGGCCTTGAGGACAATAATTACTGCAGACACATCTTTGTAAAATGGCAGGGCACCAGCGCAAATCCAAGACAAACACACAGGGGAGGAGATCACAGACTCCACACAGAAACCACCCCAACCAAGAATCAAATAGAGAAAACCTATTGCTGTGAGGGCAACAATACTACCACTGCACCATCAAGCCATTATGCAGGAATTAAAGCATTCAGGGAAACACTGAAGTCATGAAATTCAAAATGCCTGTATCAATTTTACCTGTGGACAGAACAAGAAAAACAATTTTTCAGGCGAGGCATAAAGATTAATACTGCAAGACCCCGTCACATGGCAAAATGTCAGGGCACCAGAGCAAATCCACTACAAACACAGGAGGATGCAGACTCCAGAAAGAAAGCCACCCCAACCAAGAATCAAACCAGAAAACATAACTGTGAGGGCAACAATAGTACCACTGCACCCACAAATATGCAAGGAATTAAACATTCAGAAACCTGAAGTTCCTGGAAATTCAAATGCCTGTCAATTTTACTGCCGGACAGAACAAAAGAAACTATTTTCAGCAGAGGCCTTGAGGGATTAATACTGCAGACCGTCTTTATGTAAAATGGCAGGGGCACCAGAGCAAATCCACACAAACACAGGGGGAGGAGATGCAGACTCCACACCGAAGCCACACCCAAGCAGAGAATCAAACCAGAGAAAACCTATAGCTGTGAGGCAACAATAGTACCACTGCACCATCAAATATGCAAGGACTTAAACATTCCAGAAACCTAGAGTCTGCAGATTCAAATGCCTGTCAATTTTATTTAACATTTGTTAATCAGGACAGTCTGACTTGGAACAAAGAACAATTTTCAGCAGGAGGCCCAGGAAGAAATAATGCAGACATGTCTTTTGTAACATGGGAGGACCACAAAAGCAAACCCACACAAACACAGGGAGAATATAACAGACCCACAAAGAAAGAACCGCAGCCAAAGTCAAACCCTGAAAACCTGCGGCTGTGAGGGAGCAACAATGCTACTACTACACCATCAAATATCCAAGCATTGCAACATGTTTACAAACCACAGATATTATGAGGAACAGATCAGATCGAATATGAGGCAAAATCTGCAATTTTTTTACACAAATGGTGGTGGGTAGGGAACTCAAATCTTTAACACCTGCATGTACAGGTTTTTACAGAGGTTCAAAGCCACAAGAGGTATTCCCTACCACACCACCATATAGGCACCTAGAACATTTACACACACACACACCTCAGTATAAAAGCACCACCTGATTCAATATATAAAACTAGCACACACATATAAGAAAGCAAACTTCAGGCCATGTACACACTCCAATAGCAAACATTGTAAAAGTAAGAAAGCACCATACACTTACCTGTCTGATCCCAAGCAAAAGCTCCTTCCCGCCGAAGGACTGCTCGCATGATACTCCAAAAGACCCTTGAGATCCAAAGCTCCTTCCCAGACGTGAGGCAAGGAGGCTGTCCTGACGGCTGCTGCTGCTATTTGCAGTCGGACCCAACACATAATCCCAGTGAGTCTGTTGCACTTTAAAAGTGCACAGATGTCTCCTTAATGTCCCTCCTATGGGGACTGCCCGCTTCCACCTGGAGCATGCGCATAGAGCCGACAGTAGTCAGGAGCCTGCACTGCATGTCTGTGAGAATCCTTGAAATTTGAAAAAAAATTTTTTTTCTGTTTTTTATTTTTGAGGGGCTGCAGAGTCCGGCAGTCTGATATGCTTCTGGAGCGCCCTGCCGCCAACAAGTCCTACTGATAATCCACCAGAACAGGTTGAGAGTCACGTGGTTT
>NW_025051422.1:0-14012 GCF_019279795.1 Protopterus annectens | reverse complement strand
TTTTTACATCATATGCTACATCTCCATGGTGGCACGTGTGGGTGTTTTATACATCATTATGCGCAATCTCCATGGTGCAGTGGGTGTGTGTTATACATCATTATGCTACATCTCCATGGTTGGCAGTGGGTGTTATATACATCATTATGCTACATCTCCATGGTGCAGTGGGTGTTTTATACATCATGGCTATGCCTACATCTCCATGGTGCAGTGGGTGTTCTATACATCATTATGCTACATCTCCATGGTAATTGCAGTGGGTGTTTCATACATCATTATACTACATCTCCGCTTTGGTGCAGTGGAATTGTTGCCATCATTATACCAAGAATCACAGTGGTGGGGTGCGATACATCATTATGCCAGCATCTCTCCATCGGTGCAAATGGGTGTTTTATACATCATTATGCTACATCTCCATGGTGCAGTGGGTGTTTTATACATCATTATGCTACATCTCCATGGTGCAGTGAGTGTCTTATACATTATTATGCTACATCTCCATGGTGCAGTCAGTGTTTTATACATCATTATGCTACATCTCCATGGTGCAGTGGGTGTTTTATACATCATTATGCTACATCTCCATGGTGCAGTGGGTGTTTTATACATCATTATGCTACATCTCCATGGTGCAGTGGGTGTTTTTACATCATTATGCTACATCTCCATGGTGCAGTGGGTGTTATCATTATACCACATCTCCATGGTGCAGTGGAATTGTTTCGCCATCATTCCTTTTCATCTCCATGTAGTGCAGTGGGTGTCTTATACATCATTATGCTTACGCTCCGCTTTGGTGCAGTGTGTGTTTTATACATCATTATGCTACATCTCCATGGTGCAGAGGGTGTTTTATACATCATTATGCTACATCTCCATGGTGCAGTGGGTGTTTTATACATCATTATGCTACATCTCCATGGTGCAGTGGGTGTTTTATACATCATTATGCTACATCTCCATGGTGCAGTGGTGTTTTATACATCATTATGCTACATCTCCATGGTGCAGTGGGTGTTTTATACATCATTATGCTACATCTCCATGGTGCAGTGGGTGTTTTATACATCATTATGCTACATCTCCATGGTGCATAGGGTGTTTTATACATCATTATGCCATCTTCGTTATTGCAGTGGGTGTTATACATCATTATGCTACATCTCCATGGTGCAGTGGGTGTTTTATACATCATTATGCTACATCTCCATGGTGCAGTGGGTGTTTTATACATCATTATGCTACATCTCCATGGTGCAGTGGGTGTTTTATACATCATTATGCTACATCTCCATGGTGCGGTGGGTGTTTTATACATCATTATGCTACATCTCCATGGTGCAGTGGGTGTTTTATACATCATTATGCTACATCTCCATGGTGCAGTGGGTGTTTTTATACATCATTATGCTACATCTCCATGGTGCAGTGGGTGTTTTATACATCATTATGCTACATCTCCATGGTGCAGTGGGTGTTTTATACATCATTATGCTACATCTCCATGGTGCAGTGGGTGTTTTATACATCATCATTTTGCTACATCTCCATGGTGCAGTGGGTGTTTTATACATCATTATGCTACATCTCCATGGTGCAGTGGGTGTTTTATACATCATTATGCTACATCTCCATGGTGCAGTGGGTGTTTTATACATCATTATGCTACATCTCCATGGTGCAGTGGGTGTTTTATACATCATTATGCTACATCTCCATGGTGCAGTGGGTGTTTTATACATCATTATGCTACATCTCCATGGTGCAGTGGGTGTTTTATACATCATTATGCTACATCTCCATGGTGCAGTGGGTGTTTTATACATCATTATGCTACATCTCCATGGTGCAGTGGGTGTTTTATACATCATTATGCTACATCTCCATGGTGCAGTGGGTGTTTTATACATCATTATGCTACATCTCCATGGTGCAGTGGGTGTTTTATACATCGTTATGCTACATCTCCATGGTGCAGTGGGTGTTTTATACATCATTATGCTACATCTCCATGGTGCAGTGGGTGTTTTATACATCATTATGCTACATCTCCATGGTGCAGTGGGTGTTTTATACATCATTATGCTACATTGCCATGGTGCAGTGGGTGTTTTATACATCATTATGCTACATCTCCATGGTGCAGTGGGTGTTTTATACATCATTATGCTACATCTCCATGGTGCAGTGGGTGTTTTATACATCATTATGCTACATCTCCATGGTGCAGTGGGTGTTTTATACATCATTATGCTACATCTCCATGGTGCAGTGGGTGTTTTATACATCATTATGCTACATCTCCATGGTGCAGTGGGTGTTTTATACATCAGTATGCTACATCTCCATGGTGCAGTGGGTGTTTTATACATCATTATGCTACATCTCCATGGTGCAGTGGGTGTTTTATACATCATTATGCTACATCTCCATGGTGCAGTGGGTGTTTTATACATCATTATGCTACATCTCCATGGTGCAGTGGTGTTTTATACATCATTATGCTACATCTCCATGGTGCAGTGGGTGTTTTATACATCATTATGCTACATCTCCATGGTGCAGTGTTTATACACCATTATACTACACTTCCATGGTGCAGCATGTGTTTTATATATCAATACTACATGGTGCAGTGGGTGTTTTATATATCATTATGCAACATCTCCATGGTGCAGTCAGTGTTTTATACATCATTGCACTACATCTCCATGGTGCAGTCAGTGTTTTATACATCATTATGCTACATCTGCATGGTGTAGTGGGTGTTTTATACATCATTATGCTACATCTCCATGGTGCAGTGGGTGTTTTATAAATCATTATGCTGCAGCTCCATGGTGCTGTGGATGTTTAATACATCATTATGCTACATCTCCATGCTGCAGTTGGTGTTTTATACATCATTATGCTACATCTCCATGGTTCAGAGGGTGTTTTATACATCATTATGCTACATCTCCATGATGCAGTCAGTGTTTTATACATCATTATGCTACATCTGCATGGTGTAGTGGGTGTTTTATACATCATTATGCTACATCTCCATGGTGCAGTGGGTGTTTTATAAATCATTATGCTGCAGCTCCATGGTGCTGTGGATGTTTAATACATCATTATGCTACATCTCCATGCTGCAGTTGGTGTTTTATACATCATTATGCTACATCTCCATGGTTCAGAGGGTGTTTTATACATCATTATGCTACATCTCCATGGTGCAGTGGGTGTTTTATACATCATTATGCTACCTCTCCATGGTGCAGTAGGTGTTTTATACATCATTATTTTACATCTCCATGGTGCAGTGGGTGTTTTATACATCATTAGGCTACATCTTCCATGGTGCAGTGGGTGTTTTATACATCAGTATGTTACATCTCCATGGTGCAGTGGGTGTTTTATACATCAGTATGCTACATCTCCATGGTGCAGTGGATGTTTTATACATCATTATGCTACATCTCCATTGTGCAATGGGTGTTTTATACATCAGTATGCTACATCTCCATGGTGCAGTGGGTGTTTCTTACATCATTGTGTTACATCCCCATGGTGCAGTGGGTGTTTTATACATCATTATGCCACATCTCCATGGTGCAGTGGGTGTTTTATACACCATTATACTACATCTCCATGGTGCAGCATGTGTTTTATACATCAATACGTTACATCTCCATGGTGCAGTGGGTGTTTTATACATCATTATGCTACATCTCCATGATGCAGTCAGTGTTTTATACATCATTATGCTACATCTGCATGGTGTAGTGGGTGTTTTATACATCATTATGCTACATCTCCATGGTGCAGTGGGTGTTTTATAAATCATTATGCTGCAGCTCCATGGTGCTGTGGATGTTTAATACATCATTATGCTACATCTCCATGCTGCAGTTGGTGTTTTATACATCATTATGCTACATCTCCATGGTTCAGAGGGTGTTTTATACATCATTATGCTACATCTCCATGGTGCAGTGGGTGTTTTATACATCATTATGCTACATCTCCATGGTGCAGTGGGTGTTTTATACATCATTATGCTACATCTCCATGGTGCAGTGGGTGTTTTATACATCATTATGCTACATCTTCATGGTGCTGTGGGTGTTTTATACATCATTATGCTACATCTTCATTGTGCAGTGGGTGTATTATACATCATTATGCTACATCTCCATGATGCAGGTTGTGTTTTATACATCATTATGCTACATCTCCATGGTGCAGTGGGTGTATTATACATCATTATGCTACATCTCCATGGTGCAGTGGGTGTTTTATACATCATTATGTTACATCTCCATTGTGCAGTGGGTGTTTTATACATCATTATGCTACATCTCCATGGTGCAGTGGGTGTTTTATACATCATTATGCCACATCTCCATGGTGAAGTGGGTGTTTTATACATCATTATGCTACCTCTCCATGGTGCAGTAGGTGTTTTATACATCATTATTTTACATCTCCATGGTGCAGTGGGTGTTTTATACATCATTAGGCTACATCTTCCATGGTGCAGTGGGTGTTTTATACATCAGTATGTTACATCTCCATGGTGCAGTGGGTGTTTTATACATCAGTATGCTACATCTCCATGGTGCAGTGGATGTTTTATACATCATTATGCTACATCTCCATTGTGCAATGGGTGTTTTATACATCAGTATGCTACATCTCCATGGTGCAGTGGGTGTTTCTTACATCATTGTGTTACATCCCCATGGTGCAGTGGGTGTTTTATACATCATTATGCCACATCTCCATTCTGCGAAAATCTGTACAATTGAGAGGTATGGTACACATGACAGCTCCCAGGCATCCATCACACCATACATCGTGGAGGTAGGTGCCACAGTGTCCACAGCAGAGGAGCATCCAGGTAAGCATACTGTATTCACCAGTGTAATACTGTATCAGTCATTGTGGCAGGCTATACATAGCTGTACATGGGTGTTAGGTCTATCTGCATTGGGGTGAGTTAAGGTGTACGCTTAGTTGTGCACACATACTCAGAATGTCAGCAATACAGCCAGTATCACAGTAGCTACTGTACATGTGCATATATGCGCATATTACCTTGTAGTGCTGCAACCTTTGGCGATCAGACAATACCTCCCCCTCACCTTTTCATAGGTCCGTCAAATGTGGCCCAAGTCCATGGTTCTGTACCTGGTAAGTGTGATACTGGTTTTTACAGATCATATATACCCTATGAAAGTTAAAGACTGCCATGTTGTGTTTAGCCAGAGTAGAATATGTGTATATTCCATTCTGGAACAGTTAACTATGGTTCATAGACTGGTTTGTCACAGGTGTGTATTTGAACATCCATCAATACATCTGCACTTATAGTTATGAGCAACTACACAGCCTGGTATACATGAGGCAATTACTCCAAAATGCCTGTTAAAATACAAAAGGGAGATGTTACATACCTAAGGCAGTGACACTAGTACTGGCATATCATTCTCAAGATAGGTGTACTGGGTTTTATGGGTAGTTCTGTCATGTACAGTGTCATACTGCATAACTTACAGGCAGATTATACTGGCAACTTTACCTGGATGTGGCTGAAGTGCATGTTATAAAGGGCTTGTGCTGTATGTGTATGTTGGTGTGAGGTTGTCTGTTGTGCATGGGAGTGGAGATGAAAAGATGTGGGACTGGAAATGCAGTTGTGGACCCTCATTTGTATGAGTCTGTATGGGTTACCATACATAAAAGTGCAGGTAGTAATGTACTGCTTTTGTCTTGGTTTTCGCAGGTGACCGGTGGGGGGGGGGGGTTGGAGTCTCTCCCCCTCACAACCTGATGTCAGTGTCTCGTTGGACTCTGATGATGATGGTGGTTATAGTGAGGCACAGTTGGGGATGTTGGGGGTTGAATCTATATCATAGGCTGACATCCCTCTTCTGCCCCCATTGTCACTGCACACAGTCAGTATGCCTACACATACCCAGTCCCCAGAAGCCACAGATATTGGACAGTCAGAGGGTGGTGACATTGAACAGGATAGTGTGGCAACTATGATGTCAGTGAGTGTAGACACTGGCCATAGCCAGAGAACTGGTGAGTTCCCACACAGGCAGATTGACAGGGGTGCTCATGGAAAGGCTGCTGTCCATCCACCAACCATTGCAGGTGTCACATCACTGGTCACTTGGTGCAGGTTTTGGGCCATCATGGAGGCACATACATGTTCTGAATGCAACACCAGATGGATGCTTAGGGTTATGGGTGCAGCACTGCCTGACAACCGAGACTGCCTCCACCACACTGGGGACACCCTGTATTGGTTCACTGATGCAGTGGACAGATGGTGGGCTGTGACAGTGTCTGTCTCAGACCACATATTGTCTGTGTTGGAACATCTGGTTGCAGTTGGACATCAGACACGTGAATGCAGGTCAGCAACACCATCTTCTGAGAGTCCCAGTGGCAGTGCACAGTCATGCTTCCATAGTGGCAGTACCTCCAGTGCTACAGAGGGAAGTCTGCTGACTACACCATGATGTGGCACGCCATGGGCGCATGGTCCTGGGTAGTCCCATGGGAGACACAGCCCCAGCATTTTGAAGTCACCATCAGGTACTAGCACCGCATCTGGCCTAAGGCATGGTGGTGCCAGTGCTACTCTTGGCAGAGCCAGTTCCATTGCTCGTGGCCAGAGATGGTGAACTGTACACTCTGCTATGTACAGTCCACAGCTGTCCAACATACATGTATAGGGCTAGCACTGGGTTTGACTGTGTCCACAGACACATTCAACACCACTGTCACATCCAGGCCACCTACAGACATATATGGCACCTCTCCATGGCCCATCTAATCCACACCCTTTCTGACTTACACACATGCTGTCAACTGTTTGGCACAGGTTAGGCCTCTGGCACCCCCACACTACACCCTGTGCATGTGATGATACCTATTTTACATCCCTGCCATCTATGCCATTGATGCAGGGACATGCTACTATGTGTCTGATGCACAGGGTGTCTATATCACTTGACATGTACTTGTTTAGTAAAAACATTTTTTTTTTGCTGATGTATCCAGTATCTCAGTTTATGCCTTCAAGGAATAAAATATTACATCAAGCAGCCTCATTTTATATGCATCATACTTCCATTAATCATTTAATTATTTAATTGTTTAAAATATCAATTAACTTATAAATTCAGTACTTTTTGCATGCTCCACTAGTTACATCTCTTATATATGTGAATGCAGGCACAGTACTTGTGAAGTATGCAAAGTAGCCTTGTGTTAGACAGCATGTGTGGCCTGCAGAGTGATATTGCTTGGTACTGTTATTGTATCTAGTGTCCTAGGAGTGGGATACCTGTCACCATTTTTGCTATGTGTGTACAGTTATCAGTATGGCCATTTGTGGCAATTAGATAGGCAAACATGTGGCCAGGGACAATATGGCCTGTCCAAAGCATGCATTGAACCATTGTACAGTACAAAACCTGCTCACTTCTGTCTGTCTACAAGGTGACATTCCACAGGCACAGGGATGTGTGAATGAGTGGATTATGTACTGTCATGGCCATGGTTTGTTTCCTTTGGGCACTGTTTTGATGAGTGACTGCAGATATCCTCAGCATTCCATGGGTATGTGGGGAAATCCATACACCCCCCCCCACGCACACACACAGACACACACACCCACACAGACACACACACACACACACACACACACACACACACACACATATATATATATATATATATATATATATATATGGGTCTACTTCTATTCACCAACATCCCATTTCACTGAAACCCATTTCACTGACAGCCTCATTTCACTGACAAAAGTAATCAGGGCAAAAACCTGAGATTTGCCCCTCCCTCACTGTTGTGCGACCGTGGAGTTGTAATATATAGTTGGGGTGTGGGGGCACAGCCCCACATTTGGGGTGTGGGGGTGAAGCCCCCACCTTCCCAGGTTGTCAGTGAAATGAGCTGTCAGTGAAATGGGTTTCAGTGAAATGGGATGTTGGTGAATAGAAGTAGACCCATATATATATATGGGTTCACTATATAATTTCGAAATACTAAAAGCCAGAGTTTCAGTATTTCAAAATTAGAAAACCGAATCCCTGAAATTCCAAAATACCAGAAGCGCGAAATTCAAAATACCGAAGTTCGGAGCTTCTGGTGTTGTGGTGTGTGAATGGATAGGTGTAAGTTCAGGTAAGTATGTATGAGTGTGTTGATTAGGGGCTTTAGTGTATGTTAGTGTGTGTTTTGGCTGTGATGTGTGTGTGCAAAGGGTCTGTGAAATGTGTGGGTGTGAGTTACCTTTGTGCGTGTGATTGTGCGAGCTTGGAGTTATTATATATAAGTAGGGGGTGTGGGCGGTGCAGTCTCCCACATGGTGGGTGCAGGGGCTTGTCCCCCTGCTTGTCTGTAGTGTAGGAGTGTATGTTTGTTTGTGAGGGAAGGTTTTGTGTATGTGTATGTGTGTGGTGCATTTGTAGTGTAGATTTGCGATTTAAAATTTCGCTATGGGGTTTCGGTTTCAGGCTTTCATTATATAATTTGAAATACTGAAATTCGATTTCAGTATTTTGAATATATATATATATATATATATATATATATATATATATATATATATATATATATATAAAACTGTGTATAACAGGGATGCCTCTATAAATGTTGTGTGTGCACGTTATGTACGTGAGTTATGAAGATATATGTGGAGAGTCTATGTATTATTGTAATATATATATATATATATATATATATATATATATATATATATTTATATATATAGATAGATAGATATAGGTGTTATATGTATATGTGGTACATACTGATAGATACAGTTGGAGGGGCATAGGATCAGACTGATACTGTATGTATAGGTAGCTGTCTGTATGTACAGACATATTTCTACATAGCAGGTCTGTGTAAGCAAGAGGCAACAGAATTGTGCTCAAGTTAGCTAAGTGTAGAAGCATGCCCAGTGGGACTGTCAGTACTTACAAGGTGACTCCAGGCCAGAGCTACCTGTACTCCAGGCCGAGATACTGTGTGATACAGACATTGGCAGCTGCACCTGCTTCTGCAGTACATCACTTCCCTGACATTGTCCAAGGCATTCCCCAGCTGTGTGCTGTAATTAATATGTGACTGGGCACATAATGTAACACCACATACAGGGTGACAGTCTGCATACCTCTCACTGTACATGTTTGTTCATAATGTCCAGCATTTCACCCAGTATGTCTGGCGTGTTCCTCATACATTTGTGGTATTCCAGTAAAATGTAGTGTAATGCAGTCAGTAAATAGTGCTAAATACAGATGCAGTCAGTAAATAGTGCTAAATACAGATGCAGTCAGTAAATAGTGCTAAATACAGACAGACATTTGAGTGATGGACTTTTTATCCTTCAGATATTCTGCACTGATGCAGCCTGATTTTATATTAGCCACTTTATAGGTTAATCAGAGCATCTGAATGTCTATCTCTAGTTTTGGCCCTTTGACCCCCCTCATTCTCTCTGGTTGTATCCAGCTTTCATGCACTAACAGTTTGAGGGGTATGACAATCTGTGGGAATACCACCCATGCAAAAGATGTGGATACTGCTAGATTCAAAACATCATCATCACCCATGCTAATGTCTCTAACCTACTGGACACACAGCCTGCCAGACAGGAATGTGTCATTCATCACACAGTCAACAGCATACAGGCATGTATTGTTACCCCTGCATTACGTGAGATGTAGAATGTGAGGCCAGGTTCTATATCACAGCCCTGGAATTGGCTGGTCTGCTGATATATCATTGCAGATTTACTGTTATGGTAGTTGTATGGGTACACTGATGTATTTGGGGTGGGGGACAACCAGCCCATGCTCTACTGGCATAGACAGCTGTGTGACTGTGGTGTGACCCCACTGTTTGCCATATAATAATGAGTGACTTTTTCCCTAGAGAAGGAATGTGGGATTTCTGGATTAACCTATTTATAAGGATTGAAACAGGCTAGACAGTGCTATCAGCTGATATTTTAAAGTACTCACTTGGAAGGCCATCATTTGAAGTAGAGCATAGGTTGAGTTTGTTTAAAAGTAGTTTTATATAGGATGTGGGCACAGGTTTGAAGGTGATACATGGCTGTTGGGATGACATGGTAGGGAATCCTTGATTAGAAACACTATATTATTTATGACATATGAGCTGAATAATGTAGTGGATTTTTGAGCCATGTGACCTAGTGCATATTATGGAGCACATACTATTGGAGAGAGTATCTGTTGTCCCAAGTGGCTGTTATATCTCTCCAAGTAGGCCAGTAGCCCACTATATTCCCTTGCATACATGCAACAGGTCCATACATATGCTACTATATTCTAGTACCCTTTATAAGAGGTGTATAGGAGAGTGACTTACCTTGGGAATACAGTAGTTGACAGACCTGTGGTTTGGGGCTGACTCTGTCTGATGCACACAGTACACAGACAATACATGGTTAGGTATAGGTTGTGTGCGCTGGCTGGCATCATTTGTACTATTATGTATGCGGTTTGGAGTAAGGTGTCAGTCCCTAGGGCCCTAGGTTGTCAGTGCATGTGCTACGCATTGTCTCTTGGCCAAGGCCAAGGCATACTGCATCCACCTATGTCTGCCTACAGGGACAACCTCAGAGGTTTCCTCCTCGGAGTCCCCCTGTGGGTGTGACTGTAAAAATTTACCTAGGCACTGGTGCTGGGCTGTGTATCCCTTACCTTTGCTGATCCTGCTGCAGCTGTTTCTGCAGGATCATATTGTGTAGCATGGCACTATACTGTGAACATCTGTGCACATGTGGCTGGAGAGGACTGCAGGGCTCTACCAGATATATTGAGGCAGTGAAACTGTGACTTCAGCAGCCCAAACATATGCTCTATGATGTTCCTAGTTTGTGCATATGCCTCATTATGGCATTCTTCCATGGGTGTGTGTGCATTTCTGATGGGTGTCATCGTCCACAGTAAATGGCCATGTGGGATGTCCCCCCTAGCAAACATCTGGTATAGCTGTGATGTGTGCCAGATATGGGAGTTGTAACTGCTAGTGTTGCCAGCACACACATTCATGATAATGCCCTGGGCATCGCATGCAACCTGCCAGTTAATAGAGTGATACCCCTTGCGGTTGACGTAGATTCTACCCTCCTCATCTGGTGGTGCCGTGATGTGTACATGAGTGCAATCTATGGTGCCCAGTACCTCAGGGTAGTGTGCTACATGGCAGAAGTGTTGCACACTGCTGGGCCTCGCCTCAGGGGTGAGGGCAAAATAAAACTATTCACTGGCATGTGGTAGCATGGCATCCAGGAACTGGTGGAGTACCATTGATGCTGATGCCTGTGAGACCCCCACCATGTTCTCATTTGGTCTTTGGAAAGTACCTGTAGCTAGTATCCCAAGAGCTACACATACCTTTGCTTCCACTGAGATGGGTTCTGCTCTGTTGACTCTGGGTCTGAGTTGAGGTCAGCAGAGCTCGGTGAGTTCTTGTAGTATGTCCCTGTCCAGCCTGTAGTGCTCTACAGTCTCCAGCTCATGTAGCTCCTGGAAGGTTACCTTGGGCCTGAACATTCTTCTCCTTCTCAGACTAGGCCCATGGTCAATAGCAGCATCATTAACATCAGTGTCTAGCACATACATATGTAGCAGACCTGCAGTAGCCCTTAGCATTCCTTCAGTTAAAAGTCCCAAGTCTGTACTCCAGTGGTGCAGACTATGGGGGTGAAATCAGATTGGAGGGTGTATGCATACTTTATAGTGCTCTGCTGTAGGTGCAGCCTCTGTGATTGGCTACCTATTATGCATTTTTCCAGCCAAGTACATCATTAATGACTATTAATGGCCCCAGTTTAAGTGAAACAGGGGTTATCAGTACTTAATATAGCATTGTCTTTCTCAGCGAGTTTTTTTTTAACAGCCTTCCTCGCTAAGCACTGCGGCATGCCACACAAACATGCACTGCGAAGGTAAACAGTGCTCAGTACTCAGTGTACACGCCCCCATGAAAGGTCACTCTCAACACGGTGGCACCATGCAAACACACTCAAACATGATGAAACATGCACCCTGAAGGTAAACAAAGCTTAGCAGAAAGTACACACATCTCTTTGCTGAGAACAGTGGCATGCCGTGCAAACAGGTGCCACTGAGCTCCAGTGAGCTTACAAGTCCTCAGACACATCCGCTTTGATGTGAGCTACCTCTTCTGTGGACACCAACATGATTCTGTGCTTACATGGATGGGATCTGAGGACATGAACAGATATTTGTGCTATTCAGTAACCCCATCGCTCTTGCATAGGAATCCGTGCACACAACCTGGAAACAACAAAGTTCCAGGTCCTGCTCCTTGTGGGCACTCCATGCAGAGTCATATAATACATTACTGTCACATAGTAATAGCTTTGGTTTTTACACACTTTTTTTTCCCATAACAGCATGATTGCACACTGAGGTGTGCCATGCAAACATAGCCCAATTATTAAAAGAAATATAATTATTTCAAATTATTTTCCATACGATTTTGGACACATGGTGGATAGTTTTACACATGTCTACCGAGGCTATGCTATTTCTGCCCATCTAACTGCACTTTACAGCCCCTGTTGTCTGTTTTACATCCTGTACATGGCATTTTTCCGTGTACATAGGACACCAACATAGGGTTCGCAGGACTGAAAATCTGCTTCCTGGATCAATGTACTTCCCTCATTTGTATGGAATTCACCTGCTTATCAGGTGATTTGTATGCCACGGATACTTCTGTGCAGGCACATGCATGAGTGCCGCCCAGCTCTGTTTACTGGATCGCACACCTGCTTACTTTCATGTAAGCAGTGTGCCAGTATGCTTGCATGAAAATAAAGTCTGTGTAGGCTTTATTAAATTCCCCTCAAAGATTGTGGGCGTATGTTTATGTCTGTGTGCATGAGTATATACATGTAGGAAAGTGAGAGTGAGATTGACTGAGACATTATTTTACACTCACTAAGCAGAATTTTTGCTGTTTAGCAAGTGTAAAATTAAAAGAAACATTTAAAAACAGAAAAAAAGTGTGTGTTTATGTTTAGGTTTATGTCTGTGTGTATGAGTGCTTGATTGTATGAAAGTGGAAGTGTGTGTGTGTGTGTGTGTGTGTGTGTGTGTGTGTGTGTGTGTGTGCGTGCGTGTGTGTGTGTGTGTGTGTGTGTGTGTGTGTGTGTGTGTGTGTGTGTGTGTGAGAGAGTGAGAGTAATCGACCGGTGGCAGCATCAGCAATTAAAAGCTGTGTGTACCTCTCAACCTCTTAGCTTAAGAAATCTGGATAAAGCCTGAAATAAAGGGGGAAACTATACTTCTCAACTTTCCAGATTTTAACAGAATGTACAGATTTTGCAAACTATTTTTTGGATTGTTCCTCATAAAATGTGTGGTTTTCTGGCAGATCGTACAGGATTGAAGCCACTAAATGGTGACATACATTTTAGTTTTAGACTTCCTATCCTTTAGAAAATGCATGCCAGTGCAAATCCTGCTATTCTAGTAACTTTGTAAGTTTATAAGGGCAATATTTAAAATCTGTCCCTTATTTTAGACTTGTCTAAAACTCAAATGTGCATCATTATTTATTGACTTCAGTGGCCAGTGATTGCCAATAAACCACAAATTTGATGAGTAATGGACCAAAATAATGAGGTAAATATCTGGAAATATTTGAAAATCATATTATGGAATGAAAACACTTTTTCTGAGACCATTTAAATGCACTAGAACAAGTTTAAAACACTGAGACTATTTTACATAAAAAAAAAAAATAATAATAATACTATAGTAAGAAATAAATAAGTAAAACAAAAACATTTTACTGGCAGCCTATTCTCTAAGCCCAATACTGCCCTCCAAGGGTATGTGTTACTGTGTTAATAATGTCCTTCCAGGGGCAGGCATCAGACCTCAGAGCAATGCCACTGGACAGGTTTT
>NW_025051421.1:0-11722 GCF_019279795.1 Protopterus annectens | reverse complement strand
CAATTATTGCTAAAATACAGATAAGAATATATGTAGGTTTATTAAGTCAGGTTTATTTTACTAGAGTTAAAATAATAGTTAGATTACCAAAAAGGATTAATAAAAGTATTAATAAAAAAGGATGAGAAATCCAGTAGTTCCAGGTGTGTAATCCAGAAAATCCATTTAAGATGACCTTCAAATTACTTCTATTGCTGGTGTTGACAAATGCCACAGTGGAATATGAGCAATTAGAGAAACAGTTCATGGTACTCTGAAAGTGAAGAAAAAAAGTATTATCACATCAGATTATAAACATCATTTAATGGATATTATCATTACTCATATGAATCATTATCAAATTAGTCTGATATAGTACACAGTAGACACTTTTGAATGGTTCTTTTTTTTATAATAATTTTTATTGATTTTATAAACATAAAGGTATACAATTCAAATGTAGAAAAAATAACATCAAACTATTTGCATATGTCCACAGAAAAAAATAGATAACAGGCAAGCCATTAATATTTTTCTAACAAACCATGGCATTTTTGCCAGTATTTTTTCTGATGTCTCGATGCCCTTATTTTTAATGTTGAGAGCTCTGTCTTACATACACTTTTAGCTAAGATAATGTGATCATTGACAGATAAAGCAGTTTTATATTTCCAATTTTTAGTGACTATTTTTCTAGCTATTGATAATACCGACAAAAGAGGAAGCAGCTGTGATCTAGGGACAACATCTGGCACTGGACCATTAAACAAAATAAGTGAATTACATATATTATATTTATCTGTCCATAAAGCTCAGATATATTACATTTATATGTCCATAAAGCCTGGGAGAAAATTTTAAATTAATTCTAAAAGGATACAACCAATTTATATCTTAAAACCATATGAAGCCAATTTGCATCTAAATCACAGCTACATTTCCAGCATTTAATTTTCTTTGTTTTGTAAATCATTTCAATTTTGTTAGGGGTTAAAAGATTCTATGAATAAATTTTCAGCTATAGATTTTAAATTAAAGAGAAGATGTTTTCCAACTTGACTTTAAAATCAATTTTTTATCATTCATTGACAACTTAATTCCATTTTTCTTTGAAGAATAATTCCAAAAGGAAGAATTTAGATTTATAAATCCAGTTCTTATTATTTTATACATTACTCACCTATAGGACTTATTTTGAAATGGTGTGTAATTAATATTTATCAAAAAATCCAGAATCTTAGGGATATTTTTCTTGATAATTCATAATGATTTTAATTTTACTATTTGTGTATGCTATGCAACTATGAATATTTGTCCAGTTATCCTTTGATAGAGAATATTTTGAGAGAAGAAGATCAGTAGTATGCTACTTATTTCCACTTAACACTGATGACAAAATAATATATTAATTTCTTGAAAATCTATCATTTTGTTTGTATTAAAAGTTTCTAAGCAGCCCTCAGTATTAGGTACAGGAAACAACAGGAAACATAAGTCTTTAAGTATATAATTGGTACCTATAAATGCCTTACCTATATGAATAACATAATCTACTAATGTAATAGGTGGTACTATTTTTTATCATTTGTGAAATTATTTATTTTACAATCCAATATAATTTATTGACTCCAAATAAATTTTGGGGAATAAGGTTACATCTCGAATTTGGAATTAATTGTTCATGTATAGCTTTCCAAGTAGAATGATAAGAAGAATTTAACCATAATGATATCATATTTATAATAGTAGATTTTGCATATAATTCAATACTTGGTAAAGCTACCCCTCCATCTTCCAACTTTTAGAATGCCATTCTAAAGATATTCTCAGTTTATTGGGATACCATAAGAATTTGAGAAGAATTGTATTTAACTTATTAAGAGTTTTCTTTGTGAGAAGAAATATTAATGATTCTATATAAAATAAAATATTTGGCAATATAATAATTTTTATCAAAGTAAGCCTATCTTCCATTGTAAAAAAGGATTTATTCCAATCATCTATTAAACTTTTGACATTATTTATTAAATTTATATAATTAACATGGGATATGTCTTTTATTGAAGGCTGGAGAACAATTCCAAGATAATTGATATGAGTATTATTCCAGTTGAATAAGGTGATGCTATTTAGAAAAGTAGTAATTATTTTGTTTATTAATAATGTTTTTGTTTTAATGCTATTAAAGTTTAAGATTAAAATCTTCTCAAAATAATTTATGGACATAATTTATGATGAAGATTCAATGGGTCATGTAATTATTAAAATATAATTTGCAAATAACTGAATTTTATAACTAAACTCATCAATCAGAAATCCCTTGATTCCATCATTTGATCTAATAAAATTTGCAAAGGGTACAATAGCTATAGTGAATATGGGATAAAAGACAACCTTGTTTTGTACCCATCAAGACTTTAAACGTTTTAGACAAAAATGAATCAATTTTCTCAAATGAATCATAATTATTATATAGATTTGTAATAAGATTTATAAATGATCCAGAAAAGTTGTATTCTCTAAGTACTTTAAATAATATGACCAGCTAATAGAATCAAATGCTCTGTTTATATCTAAACTTATTATTGTTAATTCTTTTTTTTGTTGTTGGCTTAGTCAATTAATATGTTTTGTCTAATTATATTATCATTAACTTTCCTTCCTAAGATGAAACCTATCAAATCCTTATTAATTCATTTTGGCATTATATGATTTAATCTTCTTGCAAGAATAGACATAAATAATTTATAATCAAGATATAGGTCTAGAAGAACAGAGGTTATTATCCTTATCTTTTTTAAGAATATGAGATGCAAGGGTATAATGCCAGGAAGGGGGAACAACCAAAGAAGTTTTAACTTTTTCAAATACTTTCTGGAGAAGCTTTATAATATTGGCTGGTATAATTTTATATATTTCTGGTATTAACCCATCAAGACCTGGAGCTTTATTTGTTTTGATATTTTTAATTTGATATTTTAATTATTTTAATAAGATGGGCTTAACAATAACATTTTATGTTCATTAGTTAATTTTTGATAAATATTGTTTTTCAAAAAATTACTTGTGTTAATGTCATTGTCTAAAATTGACAAATTGTAATTGCTATTTTCATAGTGACATCCAAAACATTCCACATATGTCCTTTAAATCAGTCATTTCTCTACTTTTCTCCCTTGATTTATTTTATGTCTTTAATATAGTTGATATTTTTTCTTGGATCTAATGGCTAACTTATGCAGAGTTTTGGAATTAATTGAATAGGACTACATCTTTCATTGTTCTAGTTGTAATGTGATTATATTTTGCATAGTATCTAGATATTTTTGATTTAATGATTTTAATTCAAAATTAATAGTTTTTGTTATTTGGTTTTACATTTACTTTTATATTATCAATTTTAGAATGTAAAATTTTTAATTCCTTGTCCCATCCCTTCCTTTTGTTGACATACCAACTTTTAATTCTTCCATATAAATGAGCATTTAAGGAGTCTCAAAGAATAATGTCCGAAACTTCACCATTATCATTTAGTTCTATGAATTGATTTAGTTCATTCATAAATCAATCCTTAAAGTCGTTTAACTGGGTAATGTAAACTGGAATTCTTACATTATTAATTATATTATCAGTTTTTAAGGTAATAATAAATAAGATGGCAATGTGATCTGACAATGGGCAAGAAGTCATTAAAACATCATCAATTTTAGAATATAGACTATTAGAAGTAAATATTTTTTCAATAGTTGTCTGGGTACTAAAACAAAATGAATAATGTGCAAAATGTAATGAATTAATAGATTTCAATAAATAAATGTCTCCTAATTTTAAGTCATTAATAAAAGTTTTTAATTGTTTTGCTGCTGATGCCATTTTTATGTTTTGTTTTCTGTTAGCGGTATCTGCCTCTGACAGTACTCAAAATCTCCTGAAATAATTAGCTCACCTTTAAGGTGTATGATAATAGCATCAAGTAGTGTTTTAACAATTTTCACACCAGTTCCGGAAATCCAATATGTATTTACTAATGTATAATATTTCTTATTAATTTCAACAGTTAACAGTGCCAACATAGCATCTCTATCATTATATGTATGTGTGTATAACTTTTGGTTCAAGTATAGAACATCTCCAAAGAATCATTGTGTCTCTCCTTTTTGACTTAAATATGAGCCAGCTAATATATTATAATATTTAAACAATGTTCTATTTAAATCAGCTTTAATTATATGAGTTTCTTGCAGAAATATTATATGAGCTTTATTTAAATTCAGATATTTATTGCAACTGCTTCTTTAAAAAGAACAGTTTAAACCATTAATATTTAAAGATAAACTATTAAATATAGACATACAAAAAGGAGAACAAAATTAGAAGTTAATGACTTGTCATGTTAAGAGTAAAGCAAATTACAATGGAATACTGCTGTGGACAGAAATGTTAATACAAACACTAAACATCTGAAACTGAAAATATTCAAACCATTAGCCATGGAATATAACATTCCTGTTTGGGGGAATAAATCATCCAAACCACTCAGCTACCAAACCATATTGAAATTATTAGAAACAAAAACCTGAATCAAGCATGTGTGTAAGCTTCTTAAATGAAATATTAATTTATGTATGATAAGGACGCACTCTTATAACTAAATAAATAAACAATATCTTAATTCAATAATTCAATCTAAACTAGGTATATCAAAGTCACATGTTATTAACTTTGTGTTATTCTTTTGTTATGCATTGATCAGATTCTTAATTGATTATATTTTATTTCCTTTTATTACATTTGAATATGCTTAAACTGTAGACTCTTGAAGAGAATAGTATGTTATGGGAGACAAATATGTATAGTATACATTCAAAGAAATTCATATACACTTTTATTCAAATGTCTGTATTAGATTCCATATCAGAAAAATATCGTACACATAATTTTAATAATAATAATAATAATAATAACAATAATAATAATACCTTAATTAATGAGGGAGTAGTGTAAGAGTATAGCCAATAGTTTTAAATGTATAAATTAATCTTATTTAATTATATGGAAAAATGAGAATAAGATTTAAATGACTAGAATTATGATATAATAATTAATCTATATTGTCAGGTTGAATATTAACTTTAACTGGAGTTGCAATATGAGACAAAGCACCCAGATTCATGTTAACAGGAAAAAGATACCCCCAAAAGGAGCCCAGGACACCTCCGAGCACGCAAGTCATAAGGGCGTCCACCAAAACACATCTTTCACATTTTTTTTTCAAAGCAATTTTATTTATTTAAATAAATTCAGTATTACAAACATTCATATAAAATCATTGTAAAACTGTAACCTGAAAGCTTATAACATATGTAGTTTACATAACTTTACTATACATACCAAAATGAAAAACTAAACCAACTAAAGTATTTACATAGACATCCATTAATATATTTAAAACATATTATTGTTATTTGTCTATAATGTGTATTGTCAATATGAGAGAAACAAAATGAAGTAGTTTGCTACAGAGATTCTATCTTCTTCAACAAATTTTGCAAATTAACCCACAATTGATGATTGTAAGTTTTTTTTTTTGTCCTTGAGTCTATGGTTCTCAATTGCAGTTGACATACTATGTTTAACAAATTTATAAACTCAGAAAATGAAGGAGGAGATTCTGAAATCCAGTTTTTTGTTTTGGTCTTTCTAGCTACCGCCAAAATTGCCCATAGTAGTGGATACTTTATTTTCCTGACACATTGTGGGACAGGAGTGTTAAATATCACCAGAGATTTATTTAACATGAAATTGTCTGAATATATTGCCTGTAGTAAGTTATTTATTTTTCCCAAAAAAATATTTAAAGTATGACATTCGGAAAACATATGTGCCCAATTTATGTCTATATTTGATTTACATTTATTACAGATATTCTGTTTTTTATTTATTTTATCCATTAATTGATTAGTATACAATGATTTGTCCATATATCTCCACATGTATAATCTCCAGTACAAAGATAAAGTTGTTTTCCCTGTTGATTGTAGGATGTTTTCTTTATCTAGATCAGTTGAAAAATTATTGTTAATAGAGTAGAAATAGTTCCAGAACTTTTGTGGACAACTGAAAGTTTCTTTTCTTATAGTTCTATAAATAAAATAAAGTTTGCCAGAATATGTTTGTTTATGTAATAAGATTGATTGAAAATGGTATACAAAGTACTAGATTCATGCTTAGTAATTGATGAGATCAATTTTAATTTATTAGTTAAAGATAGTAAAAGGGTTTGTATATCCAACCACATTGAATTATCTATTTTATATTCCTGCATTATGTGGATAACTGATTTGGTTTAATATTCAGATGTTAGTTGGAACCAGAACTTAAGTTCATTATATTTAAATATAGTAATTTTATTAATATCAGAAGTTATAATAGATTCTTGTGTGAAAGCTATGGGGATTAATAAGAAAAAAGCATTCTTTGTATCTGGGGTATTTATATATGATATTTTTTAATTTTGCTATAATATTATGAATGTAGTTTGTAGTATGATTGAGAGTTATGTGTATAGTAAAATAATCTTTTAAAATCCATAAAATAGGATTACTTATTATTTCTAATTTGTGTGTAGATGGCCTTAATATTAGTTGCATTGCTGATTAAACTCAAAGTAGTTTCCACTTAGCTGAGTATGAAGTGTCTAAAAGCTGTGTAATTGTTTTGATTATTGAAGAACTTGAATAAAGATTTAGATCAGGAATGCTATCCCACCCTTGTTCCAACTGTTTTGATGTTGATTAATTGATATTCTTGTTTTTTCCCAGACCAAAAGAATTTTAAAATTAATGCATTTAATTTATTGATATATTTTTTAAGGGAGTATTTGAATAGATTGTATAATATATATTTTGAGAAGAATAATCATCTTAATAATAGTTAATCATTCTTCTGTAGTGAAAGGTATTGTATTCAATTTTAAAATTAGATCATGGATATTATCAAAGCATTTATTATAGTTTAATTGTATTATTGATTTGATGTTTTTAGTCACACTTATTCTTAAATACATAGTTTGATCAATACTAGTTAATAGTTGAGTGTTATAGCTGGATCTTATTTGTATTTGAGTATATGGATAATATTTTAGTTTTGTTGTCATTAAATGACAGACCCGACAGTTTTGAAAGGTTTTAATCAAATCAAATAGAGCTGATATTGAAGAGTCATTCCCTATTTTAGAGATGAGAACATCATCTGCAAATAATTGAATTTGAGCTGTTATATCTTTGTCAAAATCTATACTCTCTAGTTTCTTATTGATTCTAATATCATTAGCTCATGGTTCCATTATCATTATAAATAACAATGGAGATAGTGGGCAACCTTAGCCTTGAAAATGGTTTGAAACAGGTAAACAAAAAACTTCCCAAACACTGTCTTCCAACACCACGTGAAAAATCCACTACAAAACCTGCGTTTAGTACCTTTCATGATGGGAATTTTATTTGAGGTGTATGTACCTAATTTATTATATGCATAAGTACCGTCATATAGGTGTTTTAGAAGATTAATAAAATTATATGAGAAATTTAAACATTCTATATGTGTGATTAAATAATCCTAATTAATTGAATCAAAGGTGGCATTTATGTTCAGACTAATTAAAGTTAGGTTCTTCTTTTTCTTTTGCGAGAAATCAATAAGGGCTAATGTTCATTTTACATTGCCATATGTGTTTCTGTTTACTATAAAAACTGTCTGATCCACATCAATTATTTGGGGTAAAAATTTCTTTAGTCTTTCGGCGAATATGTTCATAAACATTTTATAATCTGTATTGAATAAAGATATAGGTCTGTAAGAGGAACAATATTTAGGGTCCTTATTAGATTTTAGGATAGGTGATATGAATGTATATTTCCATGAGGGGGTATTATGAAGATGTTTTGAGCTGTGTTAAATACTTTATGAAGTAATGAGATAGCTGATTTGGACATAGCTTTGTATATTTCTGGTATGATACCATCATTACCAGGTGCCTTATTTTGTTTAAGCTTATTGATTTGAGTTTGTGTGTCATTTAGGGTAATCTGCTTATCAATAACTTCTATTTGTTGTTTATTTAGTTTATTATGAAGATTTTTATTAATAAAATGTTTTATGTTGTCTTTAGTTTATATATTGTGTGTAGATTGATTGTTGTATGAAAATGACTTCTAAATTATTCTATTATATCTTGTATACTGTATACTTCTTTCTTTTTCCTCAAGGAATATATTTCTTTGATATGATTATGTTTATTCATTCTTTTAGTTTTGTTTTTGAGATTAGTTAAATGTTTAGGATTTAATGAATAAGCAAGAAATTTATATTTTTCTAATGTAATCATTGTCTTGTGATGTAGTATGTTTTTATATTCTTCATTCAATTTGTTTATTTCTTCTCTAATGTTTTTAGAAGTGAGATTATCCTTATTTATAAGATGCAATAAATCAAGTTTGTTCTGCATTGTTTCCAAATATTTATCCCATGTTTTCCTTTTATTGTAATACCATTTGTTAATTTGTCCATATAGGTAAGCTTTTAGTGCATCCCAAACATATATGTCATGAGTATTAGATGCAGAGTTTATATCTATAAAATTTTGTATTTCTTCTTTTAGGAATGACTGAAAATATTTAAGCTGAGCTAGATATGCAGGTATTCTTTTTATTTGTGTATTCAGAATATTGTTAATATTTATAAGAAACCAGTCAAAAATGGAAGGAGCAACACATGGTAAACATACCAAAGGTCCACAAGGTAACTTCAGAACATCAAGAGCCCAAGCAAATAAAGTGCAATGTAAAACGTGAACAACTCATTCGAGTCACAGTAGTCAAATAGTAGTCAAATAGGCAGACGATAACATTAATCCTTCAGAACAACAAAGCACAGACTCATTCAGTTCTAAAATGACTTATTTAATGAAATAACAATGCAATTATTTATTAATTAAATAAATGCATTCCTTGACTTAGAAGAAGGAATGAGTTACACATCCCGTACGGCTGTAGCTGCCCGTTCATAGATTACAGCTGCAGCGGCTATGCTTTTCAGCCAATTTGCACTACGGCAAAGTGCTGATGCAGCCGTTTGGTTTCGGCGATGTAGCTCGCAGGGAAATGGAGTAGGTAGTTTGTCATAAAAATGATAAAGCCACTTTAGGTGTAAGGGGACTCTAGTTTGAATTTTATTTTGAAGGATACTGTTTTATGACCAGACCTGACAAGTGATGAAGATATGCAATGGATGGTGCTATTTTCCCCCATATTACTAAAGACAAGGTCCAATATGTTATTCTCCCTAGTGAGCACTCTCACTAATTTTTCCAAGGCATGTTGAGCTCTGATTACAGTAGAAATGCGAGCAGAATAAAATAACTCCCTGATTGGTGGTCATATTCTAGAGAAGCAGGAAGCTAACAAGATCAGTGAAATTGAATAAAGTATATGTGCATGTGGAATGGCTAGTAAGTCTACTTTTCATTGAGTGTACAGAATTAAGTTAACCTAAAGCATTACCGTGAGATATGAAGCTATTTTTTCTGTTCACCATATATGCATATAGTTTACTATTCTATAGCATATAGTTTACTATTCTATTTCTAATCCAGGTGTTTGTAGGCTGCTATAGGTCACACAGGTAACAGTTCAGACTGTGTTTAGGTATGCTCATTATCATTCCCCTTACTTTCTGGTATAAAGCACATCTGATATGTTATACTTTTGTTTTGAGTGTGGTGGCAGAGCTCCAATTGGGGGTGCAGGGTGTCTCTCCCTTAGTGAAAATAACTTGAGTATATTTGCTGATGCTGTTAGAAGCTGGGGTAAATGAGATATGCCTATTTACAGCTAGTTATAAAGACTGTATAATTTTTATTTATTTATTTTTTTACATTAGACAGTAAACTGTTACTAGTCTGCTCTCCTGGATTGGAGTTATATCTGTGCTTATTGTCAATGTTCTACTTGAAGTATAAAGTAGAAGGTTCAGAAAATCTTTGAAACAGCATGGTATGTCTCGACTCATACATACTTAGGAGAGCATAAGGAGTAAACAGGAGCACATAGATGATTTATAGACAACTTGTGTTGTATCTTCCTTAATGCATAAAATTAGAGATTCTGTTTTATAAATTATAATACATTTAAAGATTGACAGATTATTTTTCTGTAACACAAACATCAATTTATACTCATTATATGGTATAATTTGCAAACAGAAGAGTCACTGGTTTACCTTATAATTATGTACCTGTAAAGTGGACACAGTGTTGTTTAACTTTTAAACCCATGGAACAATGTAACAAACAAAGCCCTAGTTTTCAGCATGATCACACTAACATCACAGAAAGGGGATATTCTTGCCCTGGAAGGCAAACTAGTGTTTATTAACAACTAAGTTAATATTTAATCACTTAGTTGAATTGCATTCTTATAAATGTTAAAATGCACTAATGTCATGTGTATTATATTGTTTTGTTCTTGCAAGTTTTGATAACATATATATTTTTTGGATACTGTGCATATGTCTATATATAAACACCCAGATCTTTTATCCTTATTCTGTGAAATTGGATGTGATTATAATTAATATGCAAATGAAAAGGGAACACTAGTACTATATGGATTTGTTAAATATGTTATACTAACCTACAAATTCTTTTAGAACCAATTGGATCATTGGTTTCATTACTTTTATTTAATTATACATTTTTGAAACATCAGGATTACTTAGCATATAGACTAAATAAATAATATGCATGAAGTCAAGTTAGTATTTGAGCATATACCTGTTTACATCTTCTCATATTGAAACCTAAATTATAAAAAATCTGTTTGTTTTTTGTATATTGGGATTAGTCACCTTCACACTAGTAATGCATTGATTGCAATTGTCTCTTGTTGATTGCTTATTAACATATAAGAGAAATTAAGCCTGAATAGATGAGCAGTAAACATTATAAGTACATAATTTATAAATTATTCTCCTATGATATTTATTGTCTATGGGCTTGGAAAGGATAAAGAAGGTGGTTAGGATGATGACCTAACATTGGTGTCTTTAAATACTAATGGCTTTAACAACCCAAATAAGAGATCCAATTTATTAAGGTATCTAAAACTAAATAAAGCTCAGGTAGTTTTTCTTCAAGAAACTAATTTTAAAATAAATGACACATTTACATGGGATCCTAATAAATACACTATACTAGCTCACTCTTCCTATAAATCAAAGGCTAGAGGAGTAATAATTCTATGGAAAAATATTACACTAATTCCAGAAGTTATATATAAACATGTAGATAGAAATGGACTCATAGCTATAGTTATACTAAAATTTAATAACAGAATATGGACTTCAGTGAATTTATATTGGCTCCCTGGTATGGGGGTAGGACTAGCTAAGAAGCACTTAGATCTCATTACACCTACTTCTAAATGTAATGATATAATAGGAGGAGACTTCAATTGTATTACAGATGTCACAGAAACCACAAATAAGAAATTCCTTTGACTATCATCCACAACTAAGCTACTAAAAAATGGACTGAGACATTTAAATTAAGAGACGTTTATAATGCTATAGGATCAAATTCATTACTTTTTTCACATCAAGATTATAGACATGGTAACCAAACAACTACTAAAAAATGGACTGAGATTTAAATTAAGAGACGTTTATAATGCTATAGGATCAAATT
>NW_025051420.1:0-11873 GCF_019279795.1 Protopterus annectens | reverse complement strand
CCCTCTTGCAGTTTGTAAGATGGGCTACAAACCGGGTCACAAACTTAACACTATCAAAGGAGGTGACTCCACATCAATGAGCAGACCTGTCACCAGCAGGTGCCACAAGGGTCAGTGCTGGGCCCTCTACAGTTTTGTATAAACTTCTTAAAAATTCAGGCCAAAACTGTGTCTGACCAAGTCTGTGAACAACTGCAAATTGGGTGAAAATACTGAAACACCAAATGATATCAGTATATTTCAGGAGGGTCTTATGCAGACCAATGACAGGTGTTTTAGTCACTATTTCAAAGTAAATGCAAATAAATGCACCATCATTACCTTTGGTAAAAACAGTGTCCCCTTCACATTATCAAATTAAAAACAATACCATGTGTACCTATGAAGTGGTACGGGATCTGGGAACACAAGTGGACTGTGACCTTAACTTCGACCACCATGTGTCTACTGCAGTAAGGAAGGGTTTCTATGTGGCATACTTGATTAGCAAAGGCATCACCTATAAAAAAGCAAAGGAGGTTATAACCCCTCTATACTCGTCACTAATCAGGCACACAACTGAGAATAGAGCCTCCTTTGGCATGTACCACACAAAACACCTGCAGCAACTGGACAGACCCCAGAGGTTTCCAACAAAGAAGATCAAGTAACCCCAGCAAGTACCCCATAACAGACCAACTGAAGTCTCTATCACTTTACTAAGTATCGTATAGACTTCCCACGGGAGACATATGGCCGGCCTACAGAGCCATCTCAAACCCAAACTCAATGAATTTGCTGCACATCTGTTAAAGTCTGCGACTTGAATAGGACACGCTGAAAAAAATGACAGATAGGTCCTTTTTCAAGTAAGCTGCCAAAGTTCATGCAAGCTGACAGAAGTTAAATTCTCAGTCTTTCCAAAGATCACAATGATGGCCCATGGACTTTCAATATATGATAATTCTAGCAAGTTAACATTTTATTGCCCATGCAACCAACATACACCCTTGTGTAGTAAGGGACAAAATGCAAGCCAGGCAGAAATAGGGAGTTGAAAGAGGACTACTGACTGAGGCTTGTTGTTACAAAGCTGTTGGGCCAAATGGGAGCTTTGAAGGCATGAAATGTATTGGAAAGGCCAACAAATATCACAGTCTCGAGAAGATACAGACTGCTTGCAAAACAGCTTTGCTGGCAGAATATGCAAAACTAGCAGTCCTCTCTCTCTTTCTCTCTCTTATTATATATATATATACTACCTGCAGTTTAAATACAACTGTCTAAATACTCCCTTTAAGTGCATGCTGATTTAAAGGCGATTAGTGGTTTTGTTAAAGAATCTGTCCCTTAAATACCAGTATAGCTAGTAGTTATTATTTTTCTTTTAGCCTCCTCTACTACCTGCTGTCTAAATAATGACTGTCTATATACTCCCTTTAAGCGCTTGACTGTTTTAAAGGAGATTAGTGGTTTTGTTAATGAAACTGTCCCTTTAATACCAGTATAGTTAGTAGTTATCGTTTTTTCTTTTTTCCTTTTTCTCCTAAGGTGTCAGCTCTGTCGTAATTACTTTCACTTTACACAGCTGCATGGCTGCTGTTTATGAGCCTTTTATCTGGGGTACAGGTTAACCTGTAAGCGTAATTTTCCCGCTATATCACTGTTAGTCTCCTTCCTGGAACTCGTGCGCTGATTACGAGTCGGTACCATAGTCCCTTATTATATATTAGAAGCATAGATTTGATGGAGGTACCTCCTTGTCACCCTTAAAGTAATCCTTTTTACCAAACACTATTTTAGATGATAACGTGCCCTTTGTAGTGCATGAGCCATCCAGCCATGTATAGCTGTGTTATGTTAATCCATGCTAGTATACTGTAATATCCCCTGAGCTGAAGGTACAAGTAGCTTTGTGAACTACCTCTGCTTAGAAAGTATTTCTAATTTTTTAGCTGTGTCGATTTCCTTGGTGATACTTCCAACAATAATTCAATACCTATTTTACGACTGTCCAACTATAATATTGCAGCGTCTAGACTTGTATCTAGGCTGGGTTTAGGATGCCAGAACCTGAATTCCTCTTGTTTATTATAGTATAATGAACTCTCTATCATGTTGAAGGATATGGTTTCAACTTATATTTTACTTGCCTCACTTTGTGTCATCCTATCTTAATAGCTAAGCATAGTTGCTGTCCCATAATTTATTAGATTATGCTACTGTGTTTGCACTGTGTTTTGTTCTATGCTTTTGCTGTTTTATTTTTTAAAATCCTGCTGCTGATGATTACTGCCTAAACAAGAGTTTGTATTTTTTATTTCTGAACTTAAGCTGTCAACTCCTGGTGCATATGCTTTTTATGTTGAACTAGATCTTGTAAGACTGTTAAATTCGCAGTGCTAATGAATAATCTCACCTGCTTGACCTAGTTCTAATTTATAACACTCTGCTCATTTATTTTTATTTATTTTTCTTACCAGCTGGTCAAAGTTAATATTCTCATTTTTCTCAACTCCTGGATGTGCCCTATTGGACTCCAAAGACCTGCAATATCCACCCACCAAATCCTGCCTGGGTTATTCTCCACCTGGGTTATCCCTGGACAAAAGCCACAGTAACAAATATTGTATGTCAGTGTTTTTGATTTTATCAAAAGCAGCATTTTTGTTTTTAACTAGTCCACTACTCTTGTTAGATGTACTAGACTACTGCCAGACTCTGCCAGCAGCCATAACCTCCCCCCTGTCTATCTACTGCTCTACACCATAGTCTGGTCTCCTTGTCTCTGTAGGCCCCACCCTTTATTGAACTAGCCCTCTAACCTCTCTTTCCCACTACTTGCCTTTCCCCACTCCCACCTCCTGTGCTCTCTTGCCAAGGTAATCCCAGACTTTGACCTCTAAGGGTTAGTCTCTACCCTCCACTGAAACCAATCTATCTCTCTCCCTACCTCCTACTCAAAATCATTTTATGCTTGTTGCTCTTTTCTCACTTACTATTCTTTTTCTTTCATCCTTCTAAGCCCTGTCTATATCTCCTTCCCATAGTCCTTTCAATCCTCTACCTAGCTCTCCTTCACTACCTCCACCTCTTCTAGGCATCCCTTTAATCTCTCCCTGAATTGTGTCTCCTCTAATTCTCTCATCCTTTTATTTACCCTTACCCTCAGTATAACCTTATCTGTCTTCTCTTCTCCTGCCTCCTGCCCTTGACTACTACCTTACTGATTGTTTTTCTCCCACTGCTCTCGCCTTACTGGTTTCTGCCCGCTCCCCTCCCTACCCCCAATTCCCACCCACCCCTAGGGTCCTTAACTTATACCTCACTCAACACTCCCCTTATTTCCTTAACCTATCTCCATCCTTCAAATTACTAGGCCTCTCCCTTAACTTATATCTCTTTTTCACCCTCCTCTTGCTCCTCCTATCTCATAACACTATCTCTAGAACAATCTCCCAACTCTTTCATTACCTATTTAACTCTATCACTTTCTCCCTCTCCTTCTATTTTCTCCTTTTACCTTGCCTTACCACACTTTGTACTTGCTATCTCCAGTATCTACCTGTTAATTTTAAATTCTTCTTACCTCATATTGCCTTTTCTGTTTTGTTTTTCCTTAAAACCCTCCTCTGTAAGTTGGCACATTTCTACTTACTCTTAGAACTGACCTTCTCTCACAAACTACATTCATCTGATACTTACTCTACCATGTCTCCAACACACAAAGCTTTTTCATTTATATCCTATTCTTTACCACTACTATAGCCTCCTATCCATACCTTATTTTATCACATTCTTTGAAAACATTACTTTACATGAACAAAATCTTCATCTCCAGCAAACTTTACCATCCTCTTTTTTTCAACACCCTTAATCATAGTAACATAACCTGTACCTTTCACTATCTACTACCAAAATACCACAGAACAACTCATGTCACCTTCTACTTAGACAAAAAGAATTTTAATATCTCTCTAAAGATCCTTAAATTCCTACTCTATCCCCAGCACCACCTCCTCCTACATGGGGATGTTCATCCTAACCCTGGTCCCAATACCAAGAATAAATCTAACCTAAATAATACTCCTTCACCTACACCTTCATCCTGTACTAAATCAGCTAACTCCTTGAATAGCTCACCTTAATATTAGAAGTATAAATAACAAATTACACCACCTACATTCACTCCTGGACTTGCACTCATTTGATATCCTATGTCTTACAGAAACCTGGCTAAAACCCTCTACACAAGACCAGGAAATTACCACTCCTGGCTATAACATACTTAGGCGTGACGCATAAAGAAGAAAGGCGGAGGTATAGCCATTATCTATAAATCTAATCTCCAAGTTACCCTCTATAATGAACTTCCATCGCTAGACTCCAAATCTGAAATATTATCTACCAAACTCCAAATTAACAACAACAAATCTATCTACATAATTTGTATATATCTTCCCCCTGGAAACAATACTCATATTCTAGAAAACTTACTTAGTTCACTTTCTAACCAACTACCCCAAGAAACCATTATACTTGGTGACTTTAACATTGACTGGATAACCTGTTCATCCCAGCACCCTACTAACCACATAAATCTCTATGGATTCTCTCAATTAATAACCACTCCAACTAGAATCCATAAACCAAATAGGAAAGAAACAACTCTTGACTGGATCCTTATTAATAACCACCCTAGCATTTATACTCCAGGAACCCTTCCTGATAATATTAGTGACCATATGCTTACATATGTCATTAGACAAAATTGCACATCCCAACTACCCATAAACTCAACACATCCCGCTCAAAAAAATTCTTCAACCCTGATAATTTCCTGAATGAATTGCAAGCATGTGACTGGTCTCCACTGACTCACCTTGCACTTGATGAGGCAGTGACCTACTTTAACACCAACTTTCTAAAAATCCTAGACTATCACGCTCCTTTTTGCTCTACTAGGATAAGATCCAAATCTGCCCCATGGCTAACTAAACAAACTAAGCAAAAAATGATCCTAAGAAATAAAATATGGGCCAAATGGAGAGCTACCAAATGTCCATCTGATCACCTCCTCTTTAAACAATTAAGAAATGCCACCAAGAAAGATACTCTTAGAGATAAAAAGGAATTTTATCTTCACCTTCAACAAACCAGTCAACAAACCCCTCAAAAATTTTGGTCTGGTATTAATAAACTTCTTAAACCAGGACATTCAACTACTCCTACCCCTTCAGGCTTCAACCTCAGCAATTCCACCCAGATCCCAGATGCCTTTAACAATTATTTTACAGAAGCCATTCAAACTCTAGCTAATTCATTACCCACACCTACTGCTTCCTTACCAAATACCTCTAAAACCTCATCTAATACCTTTCATATTCAACCTGTCGCTACATCTCATATTTTTAAGCTTCTCAAAAAACTTAAACCTTGTACCCCATCTGCTGACCAACTCCCATCTGAATACCTACAAATTGCTGCAAAAGCTATAGCCTACCCCATATCCATACTTATAAACAGGACTATCTCTGAAGGAAAAATCCCTACCTTATGGAAAATATCTCACATAATTCCTCTACATAAAGGGAGCTCTTCTACTGAGCTCTCAAACTTTCGCCCTATTGCCTTACTCTCTCCATTATCAAAGATAATGGAAAGATGCATACACAAACAAATTCTCAACTACCTTCTACAAAATAAACTTCTAGCCAACTGTCAACATGGCTTCAGACCTTTCCACAGCACTACAACTGCCCTTCTTTCCTTCACTGACTCTATTAATAATAATCGGAATAATAACCTCTTTTCCTCCGCACTGTTCATAGACCTGTCAAAAGCCTTTGATATGGTTAACCATAATATACTTCTTGACAAACTAAATCTCTATTCACTTGACTCACACGCACTTCAATGGTTTAGGAGTTATCTCCAAAACAGGCAACAAGCAGTGCTTTGGGACAATAACCTATCTTCTTTACTCCCAGTAAATATTGGTGTTCCACAAGGCTCAATCTTAGGTCCCCTTCTTTTTTCATTATTTATCAATGACCTACACTTGAACATACCTCAAGCCACCTGCATTCAATATGCTGATGACTCAACTTTAATCTGCACTGCAAAAAATGTTCCCTCCCTCCAGTCCCTCACCCAAACGGTTTTCCAAAATGTAGAAAAATGGTTTTTGCAACAATGCCTCCTCCTTAATCCCAAAAAAACAAAACTACTTCTCTTTACTCCTACTCACAAATCTCCCACACCATTCTTCACTATATCCTCTAATAATGCTACCAATATTAACCCAGATATGACCACTCGCCTATTAGGTGTAACTATTGACAACCATCTTAATTTTGATGACCATATTAACACCACCATTAAAGCTGTTAACAACAAAATTGGTACTCTCTATAGAATTAAACCCTTCCTTACCCCATTAGCTGAAAATACATTGCCCAGACCCACCTTATCTCCACCCTTTTCTATGCCTCTGCTATATATACTAAATTATCTAAAAATAACATTACCAAACTCTCTACCTGTTACAATAGTATAGCTAGATTCAGTACTGCTACTCCCCTCAGAACTCACCACTGTCTTAACCTCAAACAACTAGATTGGTTAGAACTGAATAACCACCTACTCTATCAACAGTTACTTATCATTCATAAGACCCTTTTCTACCCTGATAATACCCCTAGCCTTACTAAATTGATCTCACCCTATAAAAACCTAGCTACTCTACGCTCTGCTAATAAACTCCTAGTATCCTTGACTAAATCTTACAATAAAGCTGGGGACTCACTATTTTCAAATACTGCAGGAAAAACCTGGAATCAACTGCCTCATGAAATATCTAACCAAAACTCTACCTCTTTTCAAAAAACATATCAAAGAACATCTTAAAACTCAGTGGCTTTGTCCTTGTGCTAACCCTGACTGAAATTGCTTCTCCGCTACTCCTAACTTTCCTCCCCTCCCCTGACTATGCCTCTAAATAAGACTTTCAATATTTGACATTTTACATCTTAGAAATAGGCTATACTATAAATTCTTTGTCTCATTCAATTCTATCTTTGTGTTTTGCATATCTGTTTTTGTTAGACTAACTGTATATGATGCATATCTATATAATTGTCTGTTTTTGTCATTTGTTTTTAAACAAGGCTATCTTTGTACTTTGTACTTTTTCATTCATATCGTTGTTTTGTTTATATTTTTTGTTTACTGCTAGTGTTGGAGCTTTTCTCCCCGGGCCTCTACTGAAAACGGATGTATGTCCAGCTAGACTAGCCCGGTCAACAAATGTAAAATAAAATAAATGTAAAATAAATGTAAAATAAAAAATAAATAAAATAAATATATATATATATATATATATATATATATATTACTGCTAGCTTTTTGCAAAGTTCTTTAAGGGGGTGAAATAGTCATGTATGTGTGTGATTATATATATATATGTCTAGTTGCACACACACCAAGTTGAGTACATTCTTTCCTAGCACCTCTCAACATAATCACATACATGCTGTCTAAAAATGTCCACAACTGACTATACTTTTTCAAAACAAAGTTGTATACAGCCTATTAAAGACAAGATCTGAAAACAGCGCTGGGTTATAGCTGAAAAGTACAACTGAATCAATCCATTACTAAAGGTACCATGTATTAAAAAAATGTTTACATTTTAACAAATGTGGGTGTGCTTACAAACAAAATGTTGACATGACTTGCACACTACACACAGGACAGCAAGTAACAGTTTCTCTCAAATAACCAAAAACGCAACTCTGCTGAAACAGGTAATATCGAAAGGTTGAAAAATTAAATTAAAAGTTTTAAAAGCACCTCACCAAGCAAAGAAATAGAACTAGCATAGCATAGCCTGACACACATTGGGACACAATAAAATAAGCTGTTCAAAATACTTGCAGTCGCCACCCAACTACCCACGTATGTTTCTTCTCCGTCAGACCACTTATCAATTACGAAAATCATGCCTCTGATTAAAAAAAACAATTTGCAAGCCCAAACCGACACATCAACACATAGATACCAAGGATCCCAGGGGGCACCTTATTACAGCTTACTGACCAGCAGCTAGATGAAAGTATTGCTCCTATTTTTATCAGCTGAAAAACAACAAACTCATTCTCAGTGAAGAAATAGGATTATTAGGGTAAGGGTCGTCGGAGCAAACCCCGACTTTCAAGCAAATCGCTATAGAGAGACCTAGAGACCTTTCCGTGCCAAAGCACCTTTCAACAGCGAATGTACTGATTTCTGCTTCACTGTGGCTTCCAGAATTCCTATTGATTAGCAGGAATGTTGCTTTCAGCTGTAGGCAGCACCACAACCCCTCTGTAGAATCTGATAAATTTAAAAAAAAAAAAAAAAAAAAAACGGACTTCACAATAATAAGCCGATCGATGCATTGTAAGCGATCGGCTTATTACATTGTGATCTACACCCCCTGCTCTGCCCGACCTATCTAAAGAAGCAAACCCCGCCAAAAAAAAAAAAAAAAAAATAGAATGGACATCACACAGTAATAAGCCGATCCATACATTGTAAGCGATCGGCTTATTACAATGATACCTACATCCAGGAAAGAAAAGTAAAGTGGATGTTCCTTTAGCTGGCACCCTAGATGGACAGATGCATGACAAAACACGCACACACACACACACACACACACACACACACGTGTCTCTTATACACACAGACATTCTGCATGCTTACACACCAATTAATTCTCTCATGCTCACACACAAGCATAATAAAGTGTTTTCTGCATTCACACAGAGATACATACTGCTATCACGCACGCACTAATTTCTGGATTCAAAACACACACATTCTGCTTTCACGGACACAAACCTTTCTACATTTACATATACATATTGCTTTCATCATCCAGCATTCAGTCCTGCATTCACGAGTGCACTCCATTCACGCAAACACATAATTCCATGCATTCACACAGACATACACGGAGCTTACACACACTCACTCAAATTCAGTCACTCATGCATCGGAAACAAACTCTCACATACACAGCCTTTCCAGCATTCAGTCCTGCATTCACGAGTGCACTCCATTCACGCAAACACATAATTCCATGCATTCACACAGACATACACGGAGCTTACACACACTCACTCAAATTCAGTCACTCATGCATCGGAAACAAACTCTCACATACACAGCCTTTCCAGCATTCAGTCCTGCATTCACGAGTGCACTCCATTCACGCAAACACATAAGTCCATGCATTCACACAGACATACACGGAGCTTACACACACTCACTCAAATTCAGTCACTCATGCATCGGAAACAAACTCTCACATACACAGCCTTTCCAGCATTCAGTCCTGCATTCACGAGTGCACTCCATTCACGCAAACACATAATTCCATGCATTCACACAGACATACACGGAGCTTACACACACTCACTCAAATTCAGTCACTCATGCATCGGAAACAAACTCTGACATACACAGCCTTTCCAGCATTCAGTCCTGCATTCACGAGTGCACTCCATTCACGCAAACACATAATTCCATGCATTCACACAGACATACACGGAGCTTACACACACTCACTCAAATTCAGTCACTCATGCATCGGAAACAAACTCTCACATACACAGCCTTTCCAGCATTCAGTCCTGCATTCACGAGTGCACTCCATTCACACAAACACATAATTCCATGCATTCACACAGACATACACGGAGCTTACACACACTCACTCAAATTCAGTCACTCATGCATCGGAAACAAACTCTCACATACACAGCCTTTCCAGCATTCAGTCCTGCATTCACGAGTGCACTCCATTCACGCAAACACATAATTCCATGCATTCACACAGACATACAAGGGAGCTTACACACACTCACTCAAATTCAGTCACTCATGCATCGGAAACAAACTCTCACATACACAGCCTTTCCAGCATTCAGTCCTGCATTCACGAGTGCACTCCATTCACGCAAACACATAATTCCATGCATTCACACAGACATACACGGAGCTTACACACACTCATTCAAGTTCACATTTTACCCTAGATTGCGAGACAACTAAAAAAAAAATGTAGATGATTGAGGGCTCTATTTTAAGGCACGTTATAATATGGGATTGCATACTGGCTATGTGTTACGCGAGGGAAAGGAAGTAACGTTACAGTAGCATACACAGATTTTTAGGAGACCGATATACAGCATGGATTTCACAACGAAGGGCAATGCAAGGGAAACAACAGAGAAATAAATGAATGTTTTTGCGGCAGAAATTTCTATGCATTATAATTAATTACGGGAACTTACCGAAAAATCTGTAATAGAAGAACGTTCGCAAGGGACTTGGCTTGCAGTACTGCTACAGAGAAACCTTGATCCGATGTTGTTTTTACTCCGGACTCAAACAGTCGATGGAATAGAGTTCCACAACCAGTTACACTGTAATTTTATACTAACTCATAGGGGCTGACTCGGATAATGGTGATGTCACAGTGTGGGAGGATCAGCTAGAGAGGGAACTACTGCTTTGACTATGTCGAAGGTACGTCAGCAAGGTGGAGACCAATTACACTAGAAACAATGCGATAGCAAAGAATGGGGGCTGGGCTTTTCTGCCCTACGCTTGGGAAAAGCAGAAATGTATGAGTGACAAACTTCTTCGTGCATTTTTGTAATTGTTGAGGGCTGGGATCAGCTTATAGGGAAGGAAAAAGACTTGTGTTGAGTGAAATTGTGACTAAGCCCGGAGTGTTCCTTTAATAAGTTCCATAGTATGTTGCTGGTATTTCAGCATGTGGAACTGACAATTTAATGCTCTAATGGCAAGAGTTGCAGGGGTGTATACTTTTTTACCCCATCTGTCTAAAGCTCAAGAATCCCTGTCCGAGGGAGTGGGATTTTTAGCTGTAGTTGCTTTTATTCCTTCAGGTCCTTGGGAGATGACCTCTGGGTCAGCAGTTGGATTTTTGAAAATAAATTTGTGAGAATCAGGGACTCTGTAGTACCTGTCAGGTTGCCAGGGAGCAGGGGGTAAAGTACTGGATTCCATAAAGACATCATCCACATCCAGAACAGGAGGGATAGCTAAGGGTCTGTGCTGTGGTAATTCTAAAAATTCACTGAGTCTCTTTTAGGACAGAGGATAATCCTGGCATTCCCAATGGAAATGCTCTCTCAAAGTATGTAGGGTTTCACCTAAAGAAAAATCCTCTGGAGGGGAGGCAGAAGGAATGGATTCCTCTACATCTGAATCCTCATAGGCAGATAAGGGCATGTCTTCATAATCAGAACCCTCAGAGTCGTCAGACTCTTGATCAGATAACACTGCCTAGGACAAGTCTCTTTTTCTTTTAGCAGCGGAAGGCTGTCTTCCCCTAATCAGCATGATAAGGTCTTCCGCCATTTTAAGCTTCTGTGATTGTGGCAAGGAAGCAGGCATTAGAGTTAGGGTCGTTGTTTTTTTTAGGTGCAGCTCATATTCTTGGCTTTAGAAACTCAGTAGTTTTAGAAAGAACTGAAGATGCAAAAGAAGTCATCAGTTCGTGTCAAAGAACTTCCTCAGAAGCCAGTCCCTGCATAGAGGCTCTGGACCCATCCAAGGTAGAGACAACCGCAGGTTCCATCGTCAAAGAAGAGTCTTGTGGCATACCTGACTCCGAACGGGTCTCGGTTGCAGCCTGGAAATCCATAGAAGTGGGTATCAGGAGCTGCAAAAGCGCCTCACTGAGTACCGGCAAACTGGTGACTAGCTTAACGGAAGCATTGTCGGCAGTTTTGGACCTATGTGGTCTGTCTCTGTCTTTATCCTTACATTTTATTTCAGAAGCTTGGTAGTCGGATGCCTTACCAAAGCCATTT
>NW_025051419.1:0-13070 GCF_019279795.1 Protopterus annectens | reverse complement strand
GTGGCTCTACTTGATAGAGGCACTGGAAACTGACATTGGGCGGCACAATGCCAGGGCACTTCCATGGACTAGGCTTGTAAAGCCAAAGAGGTGTTAGCTCAGATTGATCTTGGATCTTGTGTGTTTGTCGAAAAGAGCAGTGGAAATTCACTGCTCAGCTGCAATAACTACACCGTTTTGAACTTATATAGTTTAAACTATGTTTCGAATTTCTGTATGAATGGTGGTGAAATCTGTACACTAACATTTTCTGTTGGTGAGACCATGTATTTCTACAACATATACTACACAAATTTGGATACAGCAGATTTTGCTCAGCTTACAAGTTGCATTTTCAGTTACGTCTGAGTCCAGTTTAATCAAAATCCATAGTATATATCTGTGCATGTGAATATTACACAGTGTGGAAGTTATTGCCATATGCTATGTCAAATTGTTACTAAATTGAACAGACATAAATGTAAATAACATTGATGTAAATAAATAGAGCATTTTGTACATAGTCTAAATAATATTGCTTCTTTAAAACAGACTGATATATATTTGTATTAGACAGAAAGGTTTAGTTAATGAACATTTATTCTATTAAAGGTGGGCTTTGGGCCTGTTAGAGAAGTTGGCCTCTTGATTATGTGGGAGTTTGGGCATGGAATATTGGTTTGTAGGACTGTGCTAAAAAAAGAAGACATTCCAGAATACCCCAAGGAAGCTTAGATATCTTCTCTGAGGAACTCAAAAAAGAAGAAAGATGAGGAAAAAACACCTTTAGATTGTGACAAAACTGGTTTGAAAGACTTTTTTTGTGGACTAACAGAAATAGTCCTTTGTGTAGTTCTAGTCCTTCAATGTATACAAAGACTGTCTTCACCAGTATTTTTTCTTCTGTTCAATAAAGATTCATTGCTTTGTGGCATAGTGGTCTCTGTTGCAGTATTTTACACCCGTCTGAGTATGTGCATGCAAGTATGTGTGTGGTAACCACCCAACTTTTACTTCTGTGTAACTGTTCTGTTTATAGTTTTTGCAACTGTCAGAAGTTATCAAAAGAGAGTAAATTCATGCTAACCCTACTAGGGAAAAATACAGGGATACTTCTCTTCCCCAACAGTGGTATCCACAATCCTTCATAGTGGCCCAACAGCTGCAGCAGAATTTATAAGATATAACGAGATTTTACTCCTGAAAAGTATAATCTCAAATAAATGTTTCCTACTGAAAACCATCCACCATCACCAAATAGATTAACCTAAAAATGAAAATTACCACTGAAGTGGTGGAGAGGGATAAATCCTTAACTACAGCCCAGCTGCCATGCTCAAGTGGTATAAAGGGATAAAGCCCTAACCATGGCCCAGCTCAGCTGTGTTCGGTTAGTGGCTTGGGTGACTGGGAGAGCAGCAGCGAGGGATGGGAGTGCCCATCCTAGGAGGGAGGGTGCTCATTAATGACGCTCCCTAAGGTGAGGTTTGATCAATACAGGAAAGCTGTCCTCAGATATAGTCAATGAGCGTGGGGATGGGGAAAGGCAAAGCAGGTAGGGCATATAAAAAGAAACTCCCCGGGAAGGAAGCACAGATGGCTGAGCTCCCAGGTTACCTTTAGGATCCATGACTGTATCTACAAAATGCCAGCAAACTCTAGGGATAGGAGGATGGCTGATAGACTCGACATACAAGTGGGGCACTGGGGGCTGGGTCGGTACCATGAGGTTTGGAGGACCAAAAACAATGAAAGCATCACGTGGAGAATTATAGCACAATGTTGAGACAAAGCTAATTTTTTTTTTTTTTTTATTTTATCAGACAATGTCATACAAAATAGTAAAGGAACAATATTGTTTGTAAATGAGCTGACAGGACTGTGTACTGCCCATTATGAATGACATAAACTACTTTGCAACACTCTTAAACTTGACAGTACTTAGTCAATTTACAAAGGGCATTCTAACCTGAATTCCACCCTAGCTTCAATCAAAAATATCCTTGCACTGATATTTCAGAATAAGACCCTCTGACAACCTCACTTTTATATTATTTTGTACAGCTTAATACCTTTAAAGAAAGTAGACAAGTGAGTCTCACCAAAAGACTCACTGATAGGACCCAGGAGGTCAAAATAGGTGAGGCCACCTCCACCAGTAGGCCAGTCACTAGTGAAGTCCCCCAGGGCTCTGTACTGAATCCGCTCCTTTTTTGCATCTATTTCTCTGAAATGGAAGCAAATGCTGAAGATTTATGGTTGACTAAGTTTGCAGATGATTGCAAGCTGGGGGTTATCAATGACTCCCCTGCAGATTGTAGCATTCTTCAAGAAAGTCCATCTCTGACAACAAATGATGCCAAAGCCATGGTCTTAAACTCAGTGCTAACAAATGCATAATTTTACCCATTGGGAAGTCAACCACCCTGAGTAATTATCATGCTGATAATACATCCCTAAGAGTTGTTTCAATGGTCAGGGATCTGGGTACACACATTGACAGCAGCCTTACCTTCGACCACCATGTGGCCACAGTGGTGAGGAAATCCTTTTATGTTGGGCAACTTATAAGTAAGAGCATGACATCTAGAGTCAAAGTGTTCATTATCCCACTGTACTCTACCCTTATCAGACCAGTCATAGAGTACAATGCTCCCTCTGGTAGTTACCTGGCTAGAATATGCAGCATCTAGACTTACCTCAGAGGCTCTATACAAAAAGAATACAAGGCATAACGAACCTGCCTTATGCACCACACCTTAAAACCCTTTCCCTTTTCCCTATACTCAGTCTCCTATAGATTGCTGAGAGGTGATCTATGCTTGACTTACAAGGCATCTGCAAACCACACACTTATGAACCTCCTACATATTCGTAAGTCAGAGAGTACCAGAAATACAAGGTCTAGGGACCTGAATTTTGTCTGTGACTTAAACAGAACTTGCTGGAAAGACAGATGTGTCCCACAAACTGACCCTCCAATGGAACAGGCTTCCCATCCATGTGAAGCTGAGTTTATTTATTACCCAGTTTAAGTGCAACATAGACCAGTGAATGGGGAATAGGAAATTTAAACCAGTATTGGCACCCATGTCACTTATGGCAAGAGATATCTTATAAATTCCTGGCTGTCAATGTCCTATTCACAGATACAGGACATTGTTATTCTTTTGGGAAAACTTGGCTAGTCATAGAAAGGCCCCTCTGGTTATCAGCCTAGAAACAATCTATGAAGCTCAAATATGTGCATGCCTCTCAGAGTACATACAATATGCCTGTTTTGATATTGCAATTGAAAATGACAGAGCATACTAATTTTTTTCATAGAAAGGAGCATTTTGGTCCTCATTTCATAAGAACACCTAAATAAAATGATTCTCTTACATATGCTGACAAATTATATCATCAAATTTCTCAGAAAAATATATCACAACCCTCAGATACAAAATGTATTTAGCTGGTTGCTCCAGCTATAAGACACACACACACACACACACACACACACACACACACACACACACACACACACACACACACACACACACAAATGATCTTCTTGTAATGTAGTTTACTACCCATGACACTAATTGGGGTCAGTATTATCACAGAGAAGATTTCATTAGTCGAACATGATTTGGGCGACACCATGTTCGAATATTGAAAACATCGCAAGTTTGAACAGAGATCGTTGTAGGGAATTCTTCCCTTTACTTCAATGTAGTGTGATTTCAGAGTTGGTATAATTAAGTAGCGGGGGTGTGGGGGGTGCAGGGAGGCTTGCCCCCCTGCATACAGCCCTTAATGACAGGTTTCCTGTGTTTTTTAGGATTTGAAATTTTCAAACTTCGAACATATGGTGTCGCCCATATGGTATTCGGAGTTTGAAAGTTTCGATCCGATAATATGGACCCACTAATTGAGGGTGGGAGGAGTCATACACTCAGTGACTAAAAAAAATATGTATTCAGAATAAATAAATTATATTTTTGCATCTGATGAAATGACAAACCAGTGAAATATTATTCAGACCACTGTTTTACTGAGTACTGAACAAAACTTCACCATAGCACCCCAATGAAAACCAAATGTAATGTAAAATGTCAGACCTTGCAGCAAAGGCACACAAACTAAAGCCCCAGGGGACCTTCACTGAAAGGCTGCACCAGTGATGGTGAACCCTTTGTGCCAGGTGCTTTTGAAATACCAAACCCAAAATAATTCAGTACACTTCACGTGAGCAATGAATGCAAAAGCATTGTCTTTGGTAACTCGGGTTTTGGTGATCACTGACATCACCGAGAACATTGTAGCATGTGTCATCTTTGACAAGTGTGCCATAGGTTCTCCATCACTAGGCTATACATTTGTCTATCTTTGAAATTTCATTGCAAATCATTTAATTTTACATACTATGTTGCTGTTTGACATATATTGTCTCCACTCAACAAGCAATATCAATAATCATGCAATAGTGATCATTTAACTGCCTTTAGCTTTTATACATTACTTGACATAAATTATACCCACATTCTCTATAGTTTTAATGTCTAATTGAGAAGAAAATGGAAGCTATCATCCTGCCCCAATGTTAACTGTGATGCCAAGGACTTTGGTATTTGAGCCGACTGAGGGCTACCCAGGAGCCGGATAACCCATTTGTAAGGACTGCAACAGTGAATACACTTGAACATCTACATTTATGTTAAGTGTACAAAACTGTACTTTACTGCTTCAGTACTGAAGCTGCAGCTACACGCAGCCTACCACAGTACTCAAACTATAAGCTCAAGAATCAGGGCAAACCCAAAAAACAGTGGCAGACAGATGCTCAAAATCAGGAGTAGATTTTAAATATTTATTTTATATATTTAATTACTAATGTATTTCCCCAAAAATAAGACTGGGTCTTATACTTTTTCCCCCGCCAAAATACGCATTAGGGCTTATCAGGGGATGCCTTATTTATCCCCCCGTACAACAATCTACATTTATTCATTTATTTGTGTACAAAAATTGACATTTATTCATGTACACAAATCGACATTTATTCGTGTACACAAATTGACATTTATTTGGTACTTTTCCGTTATTGGGCAACAGTTCTAGGTAATGCATTAACAGTTGTGTGAGAATTCTACATAAACAGTGCAACAAACATTTCAACTTCAGAATATCAACACCTTGGCTTTCACAGTGCAATATTTCATGCTTAGCAGAAAGTGCAGAAAAATCTCATTACATGTGTATTGGAGGAGGGGAATAAAACAGGTGAATAACTGCCACTTTTTGAGTGATGCTGCTTTCTTTATTCCTTACCCAAACCATAAGAGAAGAATGATGGAAAGTCATAAAAATGAAGTCTGGAAACTAGTGGCCTTACTTTGTAATTACCCCTTGATAATGAAACGTTACCTTAATACAATAAAGTCAAAAAACTGACAAGAGCTTGCTGGCAGCTGAAAGCAGAAGCAATCCATTCTGTCGCCCCGATAATGGAAAAGTTATTCAAATACAGTCATGTCATCTTCTTTTGGAACATTATCGTACATCTCCAACCCCTGAATTCTGGTCAGAATTTCTTGGAACTCCATTTCCTGTAGAACCATTGGCCCCAATGTGTCATGCCTAGCAACAGAGCTCTCCTTAAATGAGCACTGCTTGTCAATGTAGCCTGCTCCTAGTGCATTGGCAACACAGCTGTCAGTGAATTTTATCCCATGAATTCTTCACCCAAGTTACAACCTCTTGCAGGCTAGGCTTCACAAAGTTTCCATGCTGATTTCTCTCCATTCTATTTTCAGTGTAGTCATTGAGTTCCATGCACAAATGGTCCTTGAATGGCTTGTTTATTGCAATATCAAGAGTCTGGAGATGGGCAGTCATTCCTGCGGGAATCATTATTTGATCTATTCTTCTCTGTGCAAGGAAGTTCTTCATGTCTTTAGCGCAGTGAGTGCTGGCCGAATCCCAGACTAGCATACCTCTTTCGCTTGGGTGCCGGAACCATAGAGTGAGGGGAGAGGGGCACCCCCCCACTTGTGTATACAAATGATATCTGATTTCCCGGTGTTTTTAGTTTTAAATTTATTTTCTGGCCTTTTCAGCTCACATCATCGCGCACGTGATGACGTCAGCTCTGTGAAATGGCCTGTCGGAATTGAGCTTAAGGGCTCAAAGTGCCGAGCTGCCTTTCCAACTGTTCAGGCTAGTGAATAGAGCGGAGCTGCCGTTGTAAAGAGCTGAGATGCTGTTTTGTATCCAGACGTTGAAAGAAACCATTGAGATGCCAGTTTGTATCCAGGAGCAGACGTTGAAACAAACATTTTCTCAAGGTAGTTTATCATCATGCTGAATGCTGTTTTCAGTGTGTGTGTAAATGATGGTGGGCAATGGAACAGCCTACCTCAACATGTAGTTCTGTTAAAAAAACTGTGATGGAATGCAAGGATGCATAGTATGGAAAACCAGCAGTTCTTATGGGGGAGTGGATAGTTCATTAAACTCTGCAGCTAAATAGCAGAGGAACAAGCGGACATTATGAGCAAGGCTATCCTAGTAACCAACATTTTTTTTTCTTTTTGTTAAAATGGATCAGGTATTCAGAGGAAGAACACATTCAGTTTTCCCATTTAGCTGTTGAACAGGTGCGAAAATGCTTTAAAAAAAGCATACTTCTTAGAGCTCTATCATATATACACCCGAAATGAAAGTTCCTCCCTCTACTTGGATTCCCATGAAACAAAAGGGACCCACCTAATTGAATCCTGTGTTGGCATGCCAGTTCACTGTTGTAGAGTCCTTGAAGGTAACCTAAACCTGAATGAACTCTAGAAGTCACAGCTGCAGATGGGTTAGCCTAATGGTAAAGACAAACTAAGGCGCACAGTGCTAAAAAGAAAACAAGTTAGCTTACTGTGATGCTAACAGCTAGATTAATTGGGTCATAAACTGAAAGTGAAGATTGCAAACCCTATATAACTGATTGGTGAAAATAAATTCTTGTTTCTAAAACAACCAATCCACTAAACACAGAACCATTGCATTATCCATAAGGCAGAATTTATTTTCCTTTTTCTCTTTGATACATTACTTCATGAAATGTATGCCTTACAATGTGACTGTTAAGTAAGGCTTAGCAGTTTAAAATTTGTTGACTATGACAGCAGTCTGAGTAAAACAGAATTGCATCTGCCAGAAGCAGCAATCTGAATTCCAAAGGAACACATACTATGACTCAGATGTGCTTCTTATTCATCCTCAGTAAGTTTTCCCTATTTATAGAATGGTTAGATTATTAACATTTTGTATATGCTTGTAGTAAAATGAGGTTATGTTTCTCAGCTTGACCAGAATAAATCAGTCACATTTAATGCATAGGTTCATAGGTTGATACTAGGCTATCTGCCCTAGGGCATTTATAAGCCTAGCCAGAGTGTGTTTGGCTTTCGCCTCCCTTTTAGATTAGTTGAGGTCACAGAAGATAGCCCTTTTAAAGTTAGTTTACTGTGCCTCTGTCTAGCAAGGACATAGAAGAGATCCCAGGGGTAAACTTACGATCCCCCATCCACTCGTCAAGATTTCTCTTGAAAAGGGTCATTGAGGGGCTCTGCCTAATATGGATTGGGATCCTGTTCCAGAGTGAGGGGAGCCTTTGGGATATGAATCTGTCCCTCCAGCGTGTCCTATTTATTGCCGTGCTGAGGTTTAAGTCTCTGGAGCATGTAGCTCTAAGGGATTTGGATTTCCTGAGGTGGAGCATGTCCATTAATTCTGGGTTGGACATGGCTTTATACGTCAGGCATAGGTCGCCTCTGAGTAGGAGGTAAGCAACTGAGTAGAGCTGGAGTTTCTTTAGCCGAACTGCATAGGGCATCTGTTTGAGGCCCTTGATCCTCTTGGTGAGGTACTTTTGGGGTCTCTCCAGTTGCTGCAGGTGTCTGGTAAGGTACAGCCCAAAGGGGGGCATTGTATTCAATTATGGGCCTGATGAGTGGTGAGTAGAGGGGCACAATGACCTCTCTTGATCTAGATGTGAACCCTTTCGTGATAAGGTGGGCTATATAGAAGGTCTTTCTAACCACTTTGGCAATGTGATTGTCAAAGGAGAGATTACTATCTACTTGGGTCCCCAAATCCCTAATTACTTCTTTCGTACTTAATGGATTACCACCTGTGCAGTAATTTGTGGGCACTTTGTTTTTCCCAAAGGGGATGACTTTGCGCTTTTTGGCATTTAGCTTGAGGCCATGGCTCTGGTACCAGGTATTTGTCTATGTGACTGTGTTTCAAGGAAGAAAGTGCAGAAGCATATTTAAATCTAGCTTGTAACAAAAATGTGTGTTTCAAATTTCTTGGTAAAGTTACTTCCACAATCATTAAGGAACAGAGAGATAAGTATAACTAAGAGACATAAGGGGCTTTATCCTGTAGCTCTGAGTTTGATTCTGTCACCCTTCTGCTGCATGTTATGTCACTATGACCAAGTCAGTTAAACAGAGCAAAATTCATGGGCACAGTAAAAAGGGGTACTTATTCCGAATTGCTCTCTTCTAGTTTAAAATCCAATTTGACAAGACTGCATAGTGTTATATTTCAGCTATTAAATTAATGTAGCTATGCTTAACCAAGCATCTTGTAGGATTAGCAACAGGATGAACTAATGAAGATTTTTATCTCTAAGTGCAGTTCCATTATTTTCTTGCTGGTGGCGTGTTTAGAAATGCTTTTCTTTTTGATTTTTGAATTTACTGGTGGCTAGAGGTACTGAGGCTCAAACCCTGTACCTTGGGTACAGGGTAAAAAGAGCCTAAAGTCCCTAGCCGCAACCACTTGTGAATTTATGCCTTGTTTTTTTGATCTGTTTCTCATAAAATCTGTGATTTTCAGGATTTTTGTGGCACATCACTAAAGCATTGAATTCACTAAATAATGACAGGCATTGGAATTTCAGACTTCATATTCTTCAGAAAATAAATGGTAACACAAAACCTTTTATTCTATCAATTTTCTAAGTTTATAAGATCAGTATTTGAAATAGGTCCCTATTTTGGGGATGCATTTCCCCCATTATTGGCTTTGTCCAGGTTTTTTGTGCTAAGAGGTTGAGAGCTATGGTGAGAAGTGAGAATTTAATTCTGTATTCCCCCATTATTGGCTTTGTCCAGTTTTTTTGTGCTAAGAGGTTGAGAGCTATGGTGAGAAGTGAGAACTGAATTCACTAAATGACAGCCATTAAGTTTCAGTCTTCCTATCTTTTAGGAAACTGCTGATTTGACATACTGGTATGTTGATCTGTGTAGTGCACAAGGTCCTGGGTTCAAGACTTGACAGTGAAATGCATGCTGGAAACACAACATTTTATTCTAGCAACTTGCCAAAATTATGCAAGCAATGTTTAATATGTGCCCCTGTTTTTTTTGGACTTTTATCCACACCCCCAATAGATTTGGGCTTTTTCCAGATTTCTTGTGCTGCAGAGTTAAGAGTTACAGTTGAGTGTCGAATAGATTTTACAAGGAGCTGAGAGCTTCAGGGGAAGAGAAGTTTAGTGCTACTTATGCTAAGTTGTTTGCATTGTTACTAGCACATCAGGTAATATACTTGCTTTTGATGCAGAAGGCTGTGGGTTCTACTCCCACAGTATGCAGGTAGATCACTAATACTGTACTGTGTTGCACTTTAAAGGGAGTGGATGCTTCAGTCCTATGAATGTCCTCCTTTGGAGGAGTTATCTAGTAATTATGTTTCTGTTATCAGTTTACCATCCATTTTCCATTGCAAAATGACTAGCTTGTCATTTTTTTTATTGTAGCATAGGCAATTTATTCTTCAAGGGCAACAGGCACTTTATTTGTAGATGAAACAATGAAATATAAAGTTGTTTGCTAGCAGCAACCTCTTCATTAGGTACAGATCCGTTTAATGTGGAATTATTTAGATGACTTCTGCAGATATTTTGCATATTTACTAATATTGGTGGATTGTAATGATAGAAGTTTGAGTGGCCTTTTATGGTTGAAATTTTCTGAAATGGGTAGTTTTGATATTATTGGTTCATGCATTTTGTTTCATTGCTTACTAGAAGACTGTTACAAACTACAAATTTAAAACACATTCTTACAAGTGGTGTTGTATTATACCAGGAATATAATTTAATAAATCAGCTTAATACAATCAGGAAGGTGAATCAAATAATGCATACATGTATGCTTGCTCACAGGATGCAGAAGATCAATATAGGGGAAGAGACCAGTCATCAGTGGAGTCCCCAAAGGTTCAGTGCTGAGACTTTTTCTGTTTGGCATATACATCTCAAAAGTAGAAGTAAATACCAAAGGGCCTTGGCCAACTAAGTTTGAGATGACTGCAAGCTAGGAGCAGTTATGGAATCCCCAAATGACTTAGCCATCATGCAGGAAGGTTTGTACTAAACACTAACTGGTGCCAGAATCATGAATTGAAACTAAACTCCAAGAAATATATTATTGTATCCTTTGCAAAGTCATCTACTCCAGGGAACTGCCAAATTGACAATGCCCCCTGAGAACTGTCCCAGTTGTTTGGCAATTGGAAACTTGTGTGTACAGTGACCTAACCTTTGACCAACATGTGCCCAGAGTCAGTCATAATAGTCTTTCTATATTGCACAGCTTATAAACAAATTGATTTTGACTGGATCTAGAGATGTTATTGTCCCATTTACAAAGCCCTCATTAGGTCAATCATTTTGTATAAAGCCCACTTTGGCATGTATCTGTCCAGACCCATGCAACATCTCTAGATCTAGTCAAAATCAGTATTAGTAAGGATATCAGTCCTAAACAATAGGTTTTGCATGGACCATCTCAAAAATGTATCAATATACTCAGTATCCTACAGAGTGCTTTGAGGTGACATGTCTGGTATACAAGGCATCCTCCGACCTAATACAGATGGACCTACTGAACATCAGCAAGTCAAATGGCATCAGAAATACTCAGTCCAGGTATCGAAACTGAATGCTGTGGAGAGATGGATATATATATCACAGAGGCTACCACTGTTCCAGAACAGACAATCCATTCAAGTAAAACAAAGCTCATCCCTGTCCACATTCAAATGCAACTTGGATCTAAGGATGGATAATAGAAAGTGTACTCCAGGATTGCCCCCTCATGCCACTAATGGATAGAAGCATTTTCTAAATGCTGCATCACTTACATGGGTCTCCTCAAATTATCTATAGTATGATCACATTTATTCTCACTAGGGATAATATACAATTATCAGACATGGGATAGGTAAGACCAATCAGGAAATGTTAATTCAAGCACCAAAAGGAAAATTGGCTAAGCTTAAAATGTCCTCCAAGTAAACCTATGTTGTGGTAGTAAGTAGTTTTTAAAAAAGTTGCCCTTTTTAGATTGCTAAGTGCCCCTCTCACCCTCTGCCCCCCCCAGTCTTCAATAGCTTCCAGCACCTCTGCTCTTTCGCCACCTCGGAAAACAAGTGGCAGCATTACATCGACCCACTTCTTTATAACTGCTTGTGTGCACCAGGCTTTTTCAGTTTCAAGAACGTAAATGCCTGAAACACATTCAATCTTATCTTTCTTGCCCTTACTAATGATTAGAGGTGGGGGTCTTCATTCCATCTAGACGAATTGCCAAATTACAGGTAACACGTGCACTTTTGTAACCAGTGGAGGGAATGTAGATTGACGAGGCACTCCTCTGATCAATTGTTGTTGTTTGAGATCCTTGGCCCATAAACACTGAAGTTTCATCCATAGCAATCATGTAGGAGAGTTGGTATTTAGAAAAGTTAATGCCATCAACAAAGGACTTGAATGAAAGTGCACGTTTAATAACTTCAGTATCTTCCAGCTTGAACAGTGTTGTCGATCTTCTTAGAAACAGTTCATATCGCTGAAGGGAAGCCATCCAGCCAATGTTGTGTTGCTTGAATTCTTCTGGGGATATTTCTAACTGTGGTGCCATTCCAAGGGCAAATGCTTCAATATCAGCCCTGCGCACAAAAAAAGCCTGTGCTCTCCTGTTAGCAATCCATTCACAGATGATGTCTTCCAGCTCAGGAAATAATGGTTGCCGACCTGATCCACACTTGCACTTCTTAGCATTTCCCTCATCCACCTGTTGACTGAGGTTATTGTACTCTGCTTGCCATTTTTGGACCATTCGGAGATCCAACGTCTTCTCTTTGCAGAAAGCCATCAGATTCTTTCCCTGGGAGTCCTCCATGATTCCTTTTTTGTACTCTGTGGAATAGCTTTTTCTTTTTGCACTCACCTTGTCTGGGGGTGTTAATTGAAGACTTACGAGACAGGAGTGGCAACAAAAACAGTGACAATTGAAGACACAACCACACCCGTTTGTTATCAAGTGTGCACGTTTTACGTGCGTCGTCTGTACGTTGACCAATCAAAGTACACTTGCCAGTGTTTATGGCCCAAGGATCTCAAGCATCAAGTATGAGTGAGGATTAGAGTTAAAGTAAGAATCGTGGAGGACTCCCGGGGAAAGAATATTATGACTTTCTGCAAAGAGAAGTTTGGTGTCCGAATGGTCCAAAAATGGCGAGCAGAGTACGATAACCTCAGTCAACAGGTGTCAATAATATTATTATTTTAGAATTCAACACATCCGTCGTGTGTTGTTGACGATCTTAACTGGGGCTTATTTTTGGGGTATGGCTTATATCATGACCACCCTGGAAAACCATTCTAGGCCTTATTCTCTGGTTAGGTCTTATTTACAGAGAAGTATGGTAATAGAACAGGTAACAGGTTTTGCCTGAGCAAGCATTTCCTAAAGAGTACAAAGTCTGGAACTCATAAGTTTATCATTTAGTGACTGCATTGTACCAAAATTTACCATAAATCACACATTTTACAAGGAAAATTTCATAAATATGAGAAAAAAATCTAGGTCACTTGAGAACTACAGCCTCTGCACATATACACACACATCATTTACAACCATGTATATGACTGTGTACCTGAGATATCATCTTAAGATCAAATGAATGAATGAATGAATAACTGTATCTCAGCTCACTGCTTTAAGAACCATACAGTGTCAACTACTGCAACA
>NW_025051418.1:0-11322 GCF_019279795.1 Protopterus annectens | reverse complement strand
TTTTACAGGAAAGCTGTGCCTGATGTATGATGCCATGTCCAACCTGGAATGAATGAACATGTTGCACCTTGTACAATCTGAATGGCAGTGAGCTATGCACATGAGAGACCTGAACCCCAGCACTGACATAGATAGGACAAGCTGTACAGAATGATCCATAACACAGAAGGCACCCCCACACTGCAGTAAACTCCTGGTACAGGTCAGCCAGAGTGCCACATATTGACACCCCTCAAGAGGCATCCGTGTATGGGAGATGGTAGGCTACCCTGGGTATCACTGTTATGTCAGAGGTAGACAGAGGCACAGTATACCAACCATGACATATGTAATGGAAAGCTCCAGTTACAATGTGTGTGGGACAAACACCCTGTGACTACCATCAGCAATGGCCTACAGAACATCGCTAGTGTTTGCCAATGTCCACCCATGTTGTGGAATACACTAGCAATGTTGGACGAGCCTGGTGTAGGTAGTCCATATCTGAACATATTGCAACATGGTCATATGTGCACAACTGGCCCCTACACAGTCTGTCGTGCTCACTATGAAGATGTCAAGCAGTGATAGGACTAAAGCCCAGGATACTGTCCACTACAGTGAAATACCGAACCAGTACACTATACCTTACTACAGTGTTAGGTTATTATGAAAGTATGTTGAGAACTGTCTGCAAAGTATCCCATGCAATTCCTGCAGGCACAGTATAATCCCTGTTGTGGCAGACACGAAGCAGTTGGCCAGTTAGTACACAACATGACACCCAGCACACAATCATAAATGTGTGATAATGACGAAGGTCACACACACCCAAATATGTGTTGGACTTTAGAGTACAACATATGGAAAGCTCACACTGGGCATGCTCGCACACTTTGATAAATGAGGCATATGTCAGACAACATGCCATGGAAAGGTTGAACTGGGCATGCTCACACACTTAGGCCATATCTCTGTAGCAGTGACACATATCTGGTATTTGTAAAGTCAGTCCAGGAACCAACCACAACACAGCAATCAGCCCAGTGCACACAGTAAATGACCACAGAGTATAAGTGATATTGTGGATCATATGCAAACATCTGCCACAGATAAAATTGGTCATAGGAACAGGGAATGCTATGGCAATTTAAAACCTGCAAACAGTAGAACAGCACAACAAATATTGTGCATCCGACAATTGAACATATGGGTGTAAAGGGCAATACTAGGCCTTGCCCCAGGGAATGGCAGCTCAGCCAAGTGTGCTTGGTATCTGCATCCCCAGGATAGTAGGCTACCATGCCACTGTAAAGTAGGTCACAGAAGGTGACATGTGAGGCTAGTGAGCTGTGCCTCTGTCAAGCAGGCACCGTGGAGGTCTCAGGGATTGAAGGGCCACAGCCATGTTGCGGTGTGTGCTGTGAGAGGGTTGCTGAGGATCTCTGACAGTAGGTGTCCATCAATAACAGACTGAGGAGCCCACCTGCATTCTCTGGACGATTCCACTGTCAACACTGTGTTGTAATGAGTATGGGGTGAAGTGCGTTGGAACCGCCCACAGATGTCCTCCTCTGTGGGCTACAGCTCTGCAATGTAGTAGGTTGCTCTGTCGTTGAACGCATTATGGGGGTAAGCTGACAGCTGTCTTGTTGCGGAGCAGTCATGGGTATATGTGGGATAGCATGCCCAATGCAAACTGTACACATGCTCATAGGATGCAAGTGTCAAGGATTATGCTGAGTGGCCAGTATAGTCCTCCAGATGGGTCCTCTGAGTCATCCACCCCAGTCTACAAAGTGTAGAGTCTGCTTGTGCTAAACACAGTTTGTGTGCAGTGACAACCTTGCCTGGGGTGGAGATGAGATGTGGATGTCCAGGGGAAAGGTGGAGATGGGCAGGTATCAACAATGGTGGTCTACCCTGGTGTGGAACACTGAGACTTTGCAGATGGACAGGTGCAATATGTATTAACCCATGTGGCTGGGGTGTGTGGTTCTGCCATAGCACATGGACCCACAAATTGTAGTGTAGGGTAAAGTGGTAGAGGCCTGAGAAGTTCTCACACAATATGCCTGTACTTGATGTAAACAACTGGAATGGTGTATGTGAATACCTGCATATCCTGGCACTGTTCCCAGGGAAGCAGTGTGTCCTGGACGTGGGTGTGGTGTGCTGGACTGGTTGTGTGTGTGTTTCAGGTCCTGTGGTCCCAAAGCATGGTATAGAACATAACCTGCCAGGGGATGTGCATATCTGACCCTGATGTAGGTGGCTGCAAATGCATATATATGCTATCCCCACCTGACAGGTAGACACATCTACAAACCTCTGTAAATGAAGATGTCAGCACCCTAGAAATACACAGGCAGAATAGATGCTCAGTAATGAAGTGCGCTCTGCTATCCTCAAGTGTCATAATGTTAGGTAGGGTTTGAATCCTGCAAATGCTCAGTGTGTGTGTGAGGGGTGGGTTTGTGTGTGAAAGGCTGTGAGAGGGGAAAAGTCCCTTTGGCAACTGGGAGAACACACTACAGGATGCACACCCCCCTTTCTAAACACAGATGATGTCAGCACCCTATAAGTACAGCAGGAGAAGGAAAGCCTCCCAGTAATGAATAGCACTCTGCTAATGCATCCGTCTCAAGTGTCATAACATAGTTAGGTAGTGGTTTGTATCCTGCAAATACCAAGTGTGTGTGTTGGATGGGGTGTGTGCAGATATGTATGAGGGAAATGATCCTTTTGGCAACTGGGAGAACACACTACAGCATGCATACCCCCCTTTCTAAACACAGATGATGTCAGCACCCTGTAAGTACAACAGGAGAAGGGAACCCTCCCAGTAATGCGACTAGCACTCTGCTAATGTCCGCTCGTGTCATAACATAGTTAGGTAGTGGTTTGAATCCTGCAAATCCAAGTGTGTGTGTTTGGATGGGGATTTGTGTGTGTGCAGATATGTATGAGGGAAATGTTCCTTTGGCAACTGGGAGAACACACTACAAGATGCACACTTTTCTAAACACAGATGATGTCAGCACCCTATAAGTACAGCAGGAAAAGGGGAAGCCTCCCAGTAATGAATAGCGCTCTGCTAATGCTTCCCATCGTAATGTAGTTATTAGGAGTTTGAAACCTGTAAATGACATGTGTGTGTTTTGATGGGGGGAGTTTGTGTGGGGCATTTCGCATGAAAACATGTTAGTTTTGGCAATCAGGGATCACACTACCTGATGCACATTACCCTTTAAAAATACTGATGTTGTCAGCACCCTATAAGTATAGCCAGAGAAGAGGAACTATCTAGTAATCAAACAGGGGCTTTGCTAATGCCCCTCTCACGTCATGACTTAGGTAGGGAATGAATCCTGCAAGTGTGCATTTTGTGGGGTAGTAGGGTGTGTAAATGCAAGTGTGAGAACAGATAATTTTGGCAAATACTACAATACACCAGATGCTGCATACCCCAGTAAACACAGGGATGTCACCACACTATCAGCACAGCCAAACAGGGCTAGTTGGCTAGTAATGCCAATAGTGTGCTCCGCTACTGTGTCTATTACCATTGTCAGAGTACAGATAGGTATGTTTTGGTAACCCACAACTGCACGTGGTTGTGTCACACAGTATGACCTTGTGGGTGTTTGTACATAACAATGCATGCCATTGCCTAAACCAGCAATGGCATTGCACACATGTATGTGTGTGACACATACACATAAATACCTGTGACCTGCAGTAGTTACCATGTCTGACACATGCTGGGTGGATAAATGGTTTTTGCAATGTATACCAATATGACTGTGTCTTACTGTGCAGGGTCTGCACGTGGTATGTCCCTATACAGTGTGGGTGTCTATGGTGAAAGACCTACAGCAGGGGATACACATCCGGTCTGGGCTATATAGTGTACATGTAGTCAATGTACAGGTGCTGCATGTTCCCACCTGTTGTGGTAGTGGTAACATGTCATTCCACTGCAATTCGGTGACCACATGCTGTGAACTCTTCAACTAGAGTGTTGTAGCTACAGTAATGCTCACACACACTGTTCGGCTGGATGCAGTACGGCCTTATAAACACAGTTCATGAGACTGTCATATTGCTGGTGTTGTTATGGAGGATAGGTGGTCTTCCTCTGTATGTGAGTGTGTGCCAGGCTATGAACCAGATGGCAGTCCGACACACTGTCAGCTGCACATGAGTAGGCCCTGATGGTTTGTGCTGTGCCAACAACCTGGAGGTGTGTGTATCTGTGTTACCTTGGGATACCACCCCCCCTATCCATGTGTGTTACATGTGTAGGGGACGACAGGCATGGTATGGGGCATAACCTGTCAGTGATGGGTAAAACCTGTGAGCCATGAATCATGCATCCGGTACTGCACAGACATTGCAGTTCACCGTGAAGAGGGCAGTGTCTGGTGCATGCATCCTCCAGTGTACACTGCTGTTGTTGTGTAGCAGCACTGTTAGTGTCCTAACCTGTGTGATACCCACGGAGGTGGCTATGTAAACCATGTCCTGCAGCATAAGGCAGTATGTGTGTACCAAGGAGCCTTGCCATTATACATCGGGCCAGGGGTGTCAGGGCAAGATGACCCGCACATCATGTGGTTTCCCCTAGCATGTAAGCACACGTTGACAGCAAGTGGATACCCTATGAATGACAGTGGAGACTGAGCATAATGTAGACATACAACAGCCTTCCCACATATAGTGGTAGAATACCTGGTGAGGGTATGTTGGCAACCAACATCAGACTCATACTGGCCTGTGCCACATGCTGAGAGAGCCATTCTATGTTCCCTATCATGTAGTCCAGGGAGGTATGTCCCAGGCAGCCACACTGGCATGGTCAATGAGTGAGTCATATTGTCCATGCCTCTGTCCCACCTGTATGCATCTGGGCTGCGGTGGACCATAGTCCCCCTGGCTCATATCACTGTGACCTTCACCAGACACAGCCTGTTGAGCGGGACCCCAGTGCAGCACACAGACAGGTACCTGACACGCCTGTAGCAGGTGTGTTGTGTAGCCCTACAGGCTGGGGGTGTGGCACAGGGAGGGCGCCATGTTGGCATGTGCTCTGTTCGATGGAACATATGCCTGTGTGCCAGCTGGGAGGTGTGTGATGCCCAGGCAGGCTGCTATCTGAGTCCCCACGTATGCCCCAGTGTGTTCAGCATGCTGTCAGTGTGTGTCAATGTCTGACTGGTATTGCAGTCACTGTAATATATTGTATTGATTTATTTATTTATCCTACATTTGTTGGCTGGGATAGCCCAAATGGATGCATGTCCATTTCCGGGAGGCCGGGAGACAAGCACAGGGTAGCAGATACAGCATTACATAATACTAGCATTACATAGTACAAACAGATTATTTACAGAGATTACATAAGTAAGCAAGTCAAACATGTTCCACAGGTTAATGTTAGTCCTGAGCACAATCCAGGATTAAATTGAATTACACAGTAAAGTGGTTCACAGAAGTTACACATTCGAGTTAGCCAGGCTTGATACATTGACATAGCCAGTTACGTGACAAATGTTGTTTGAGTCTACTGTTAAATGACCTAAGGTGGACATTAGGGTAATATCAGCTGGAAGTGAGTTCCAGGATCTACTTACAGGGTTTGCAAAGAGAGAATCACCAGCTGTGTTATTAAACTTGCTAGTTTGAAGTAGTACATTGTTAGAGGATCAAAGCGGTCTAGGATTGTTATAGGGGTGATAATAATTTAAGTGCAGGAGTATTGTCTGGATTATAGAGGATTTTATAGGCCATAATCAGTTGGTTATACTGTATTAGGCTGGGTATTGCAAGCCAACCAAGCTGATTTAGATTGATGCAATGATGTGTCCTAAAAGGCAGCCCAGTGGCAAACCTGGCAATGTGGTTGTAGCAAATTGAGTGTTTGTTAAGGACAGTCTTGTTCATATGTGAGAGTAGAGGGATGCATACAGAAGGGTTGAAACAAGGTGTGAGCGAGCTATGGCACCTTTAGCTGGAGGGGCTAGGAAGGCTTTAATTCTGTAAAGTGACCCTAGTTTCTATTGATGGCTTTGCTAATCTGGTTAACATGTATGTCACATATAAGATTATTGTCTATGATGACACCTAATAGTTTGGAGATGGGTCAGGGAGATTATTGTGCCATCAGTTGATGTTATGGTAACGGTGAAAGTGGTAGACCTACGTGTTGGTGGAAATAACAGCAGTTTAGTTTGATTGGGATTTAGGATCAGACGATGTTCAGAAAGCCAGTTTCTATTGTATTAAAGGTGGTATGGGTAGCTGACCATAACTCTACTGGAGATGTGGCTGAGCAGATCAGAGTAGAGTATACAGCATATTGGATACAGCTGACTTTTGGGATGACAGTATAAAGGTCGGTAATGAAGATGGAGGACAGCAAGGGCCCTAGGATAGAGCCTTGTGGTACTCTGGGGGTGTTAGGTAGAAGGTTAGAGTTTGTTCTGCCAGAGGCCGCTGCTGTCGACCATGCAGGTAGGATTGAAACCATTGGAAGGCTCCAGTATCTAGACAGTCTGCAGGGTGTGGACAAGTTGGTGATCAACCATATCGTATGCCTTTGAGTTATCCAAAAGAGGGCTGTGGATATATAAATTTAAAGTTGCAAGTATGGCTTATGGTGTTAGTAAAGGCTAGGAGGCCTGAGTAGTGCTGTGATGAGGACGTAAGCCATGCTGAGTGTCTGCCATAATGCGATTTGGATTAGGTGGTGCATGACTTGTCTATGACTAAAGTTTCCATAATCTTGCAAGTGGAAAAGTATAGCTATTGGCCTATAATTGGCGACTTCAGTAGAGCTGCCTCCTGTCTGAAGTGGGATTACATCTGACATTTTCCAGATGGTGGGAAAGTTACATTCTAACATGGTTCCTTTGATTACCTTTGAGACGGGTAAGCAATAGCATCATCTGGTTTTGATAGGTACCGGCAGGAGTTGATGAGCAGAAAGGTTGTTGGGGTTCACTGTTAGAATCAAGGTACGGAGGGGTGAACTGGCGACTGGTTGGCAGCGGGGCGCAAGTAGTTTCTAGGGTGCTGCTTTCAGGACCGGGGGAGCTAGGAGGTAGATGGCTAGCTAGGGCCTGCAATGTCTCAGTAAAGGACTGGTCAAAGCTATCAGGAACATCTTCAGGGTATTAAATAGTAGCAGCAGGGATTGGGGTTGACGTTTGTCCTGGATGTAGTATATATGACATGCCACCTGACAGGGTATGGCATTACTGGGTTCAGAGAGCCAGTCCCCAGATTGGCTGTGTGGTGGCATCCCACACATGTGTTGTACATTCCTGGCCAAGGGTGATGGCTGACTGCATACATGTGGCAGCTGTGACAATGACATGACTCACATAAACCACAACTGGACCATAGGGGGATTCACAGGTTACCTTTGCACATGCTACCCTAGTAGTGTGATTGCCATGGTGAGTACCAACACATAGGGCCAATGGGGAACAACATACTCAAGGTCTTTATGTGTGGGTGACTGCCACTGTTTCATAGCACTGACATATATGACTGCACACGTGGGTAAATGCCAGGTAAGACATGTGCAATGTGTCACAGGCAACGCATCATCAGGACAGACAGTGACGTTCTGTCATGTGTAAGGTTGACATACATATGGTACGCTATGCAGATGTCACTAGCAGTCTACAGAAGCAATGTAACTCTGCATTGCAGGTATAAGCAGTGTTCCAGGGGACCCCAAGCGAACAAGCATGCAAACAAAGCTACAGTACACAGGGCTGGAAATACAGCATTATACAACAAAGAAGGGGTAACAATAACAGTAAGTAACAATGCAAATATGTAGGCACTATCAACATGTACCCAGGAATACGCACAGATGCCCATGGTAGAACTGATATTATGTCATATTATTTGTGATTTGGATTACATTGGTACTGCACACATATCTACATGCGAACATCCACATGGCATAGTCTTTGGGGAAACTTGACACCATTACTGTACATGTCCACCATTGCATATCACTACTTGCTTAGCTTTCCCCCTGTGCTACCCATGTATGCGGCTATCTGTTGACAACCTTACCACCGGCATGCAATTATGTGCAGCTGTTATACTTTGGTATGTACTATGGGTGCAGATAACAATTCAGGACATTCATACAGTTACTCAGCAGGCATGCTGGGATACACACAGTCATAGCAGCACACTGTACTGTTACCAACATGATACTACTAATACACTTCTATGTAGTCACCCTGTGCATCAGCAACGTGTTTACCTGTTCCCGCAATGATGTTGGAGATTGCAGGAGGTGGCACAGTGTCATCATATGCACAGGGTGTGGATTAGGTATGCCTGAGTCAGCCACTGATACCACCAATTGACATGTGTGTATGTGTGTTGGTGAGGGGCAGCAGTACAGGGTGGGGCAGTGTTGGTGCAGTGTGTGCATGTATGTGGTTGCCCTAGGTGTTAACATTTCGCATGTGTGTATGCACGCACACAGTTCCACCTCATGGCTGCCATATACAGGGGTTTGTGGACAGCCACAGACTGCACCTGGCAGGCCATACAGATCAGTGTCTGTGTGCACGGACACGGTACCTGTGCCTGGCAGGGTGCTACGGACCGTATCCAGTACAAAGCCAGACTGGGTACTGTCATCAGAAGGGGTGTGTTGACTGGACACATGTCCCTGTTGGGACTGTCCAGAGCCACGCCGTGGTCTCCTGGGGCTTTCCCATGACAGCACAGACCCAGCATTGCTGGGGCTGCTGGCACTAGGGGGGCAGGCGTGAGCCTGTTGTCGCCCGCCGACTGCCAGCTGCTGCTGCCGGCATATGGCCACGCCCCCCGACCCCCACCATTGCCCTGGCTCATGGACATTTCATTGTGAAACTGCTGTAATATGTCCCCACAATGTCTGTCTATGACATCGGAGAATTACGGATAGCATCCGCAATGTCATGCATACTGTCTGTCATGGCTGTGCGACATTCTCTCAGCTCCCTCAGACCCTGTCTGGTGTACCTTTCCATACGCGACTGTGCCTGCATGACAGTCCAAACATAGCTGAGGTTGACATACCTCTTTGGGCACGTTGGCCAGAGGCAGTATGCCCACGGATGCTCCCACGAGTACCCATGGACAACTGTCTGTGTGGTACCATCGGAGGACCCTGCCCATGGCTGCTGTGTGGGGACGCATGTGCCACAGGTACCACATTACCCTGGTCTATGCCCACTGCATCCTGTCCATCACCTAGAGACAATGGTGACAAAGGGTGTACTGGCAGGATGACTGTGCACAATGATGGGGTTGACAACTGTGTACTGTCAATTGGCTGACCAATGGCGGACCCTGACACACCTTCCTGTACCATTACACAATATCATCATTACCAGTACCCGTGGCACGGGATTCAGGTTCCCTGCTGCAGGTTACCAGAACAGCACCAGAACCTGTGGGAGGAAGACAGGAAACACAGTTGACAGTCTCCAGACTTTGTTACCAGTGATGCACTTCTGCACACATGCACACATGCACACATGGACACATGCACACAGGCACACATGCACACATGCACACAGGCACACATGCACATGCACACGGGACACATGCACGGGACACATGCACACATGCACACATGGACACATGCACACATGCACAGGGTTCACATGCAAAATGCACACATGCACATGGTCACGACATTGCACTCATGCACATGCACACAGGCACACATGCACACGTGGACACAGGCACACATGCACAAATGCACACATGCACACATGCACACGTGGACACAGGCACACATGCACACATGCACACATGAACATGTGGACACAGGCACACATGCACAGATGCACACGTGGGACACAGGCACACCTGCACACATGCACACATGGGCACAGACACACCTGCACACATGCACACATGCACACCCTGCAGTATACACACAGAGCACTACTGAGTTACACTACTGTTACTAGCATTATCAGGACTATTATAGGTTATGTTAAACACACTCACCAGCATGGATGGCCTGTCTCGCTGTAACCCTGGAGGGACCTGCAGAAATGATGAGATTAATGTCAGTGGGCACATCTGTGCCATTGATATTGCATATGATGCAGTGTACAGAACAGTCAGGTGTACATATGGCATATTACCTGCACGCTCCATGTCGCTGCTGTGTGGAACCAGCCTCCATCATAATGCAGGTGTACTGCTGTTGTTGTTCGGGGCTGGAGCCACAACACTTAGGAGTAGCCCTCCAGTCTGGTGAGGGGGATGTGGCCACCCCACCTCCTGTGGCAACCTGTTGCCTGTGGATATCTGATGCACGCTGCCGGACACTTGGATTAAATCACTGCAGTGATGTCGACCTGCTCATATGTCCTTGTTATGCGTGCCAATATCATTTACCCTACGGACAAGGTCTTGCCACAGTGCAGCCCTCTCCTGCTGATTCTGACTGGTGCGGGAAAACAGGATGTCATACTCCGCACCAGGCTCTGGTGGATCTCCTCATCTTCCGCCACAGAGTAGGCGGGTTACGCTGTCACCCCTCTCCCCGGAAGAGCACAAAACAGGATATCCGGCAGACCATGTCGGCAATATATGGCGCACATGCCCATGATACTCATGTTTAGTATTATACTACTACTCCCATATTTGCATGTGTTGTGTTTGTGGTGGATACACAGGTGCATAGCCAGATATCCAGTTACTCAGCCAACACCTGTGCAACAATACCTGCCACAATCCACAACATATTAGCATCATCATCGTCAACCTTGCTGACAGGGTGCAATGCCCAACATCCTCTGGGAGTTGCAACCCCAAGGTACACTGTATGTGGGACACCGTCACTACTGTGATGTGGACAAGTTACTCGGCCTGAATATACATATTCCACCACCACCACCAGCACAGTGGGCTACTTTGATATGTATGTGATTAGACAGTTATTCACTTGCTGCGGGACTGAGATGAGCTTATCCATGCGGCACACTGCAAGGTCGGTGGAAGCCTGCAAACCCACACTGCTGACCCCCTTTGCAAATGCTTACCACGGACATACCACAGGTGCATGGAACTTGCACACATTTCTAGCAGACCCTATGCACAAAAGGGTTTGGCATCCTGTCCGGTGGACCCCAGACAGAGGCAGATTGTATAACAATAGCAGGAGGCTACTGCAGGACAGAGCACATTCACATTAAGGGAAGGCATCTGTGGTCAGCACTGGTACTATGCTACAGTCCATCATAACAACAGCCATGGCCTACTCTGGGAGGGAAATGGACACAAACACTATGGATGACC
>NW_025051417.1:10000-13253 GCF_019279795.1 Protopterus annectens | reverse complement strand
TCCTACAACCTCCCACACTTACCTATTCTTCCCAACATCCCACCTACCTTAAAAGGTCACAGTCCAATTACACAATCTACCCCACTAACTATTATTATTGTATGTCACACATACCCATCTGTCTGGGATGTGAGGCTCTAAATTCCAAATTGCCCACCATGAAATCAACTGTTGCTGCCAAGAAATGCAGAGCCATGGTCCTTTCCTACACCCATGCTGCACATCCCTAGCTGCTCTCATCTTGTTTTTCCCACTGCTTGCCCGATTTCACCACTAATCTGTCTCTCTATTTTTCTTTTCTTTTTGTAAACTTAGTGCGGGTTTAAGCTGATGTAAGCGGACGTAAGCATCGCTTAGCTTCGCTTAGCTCCACTAAGATCCGTGTAAACCCACCAACTGCTTATGACTGCTTTAATCACACTGTCATCCACAGAGTGTTCTGCCTAGCAACAAAATAACGGCACTGCCAGGGTTTGAACCCAGGAGCCTTTACACTATACTAAGAGCAACATACCACTAGGCCATCTGGGAAATGGGAATTCAGTGATTTTGATTTTACACATATTCTGCAGTAGAGACATTCAACATTAGGGAAAGATTCTGCAGAATAAAAGCAAGTCCTTTTATATGTACAAATACACACGTATAAATATTTGGAGATGCAAATATATGGAGAAATATAAATACAAACATACATATAAAATGTATACATATATATATATATATATATACACACACACACACACATATATGTATATATATATATATATATATATATATATATATATATATATATATACACACACAAACACACACATATATATATATATATATATATATATATATAATGTGTGTATATATATATATATATATATATATATATATATCTACATATACACACACACATATATACACACAAACACACATATATATATATATATATATATATATATATATATATACACATACATACATTTTTATATATACACACACACACATATATATATATATATATATATATATATATATATATATATATATATATACACACATATATACATATATATACACACACACATATACACACACACACACATATACACACACACAAACACAAACACATATACACACACATGCATACACACACACAAACATATACACACACATACATTTTTATATATATAGTTTTAATAAGCGGATTTATCAACACCTATATGACATGCAGAAGGTTAACCTAAAAAATGCATTGAGCAAGCATGTTAAAGATTTTCCTGGACACACATTTAAATTTAGTGCCCTCGAACAAGTGCAACACAGAGACAGGGGGGTCCATTGAACACCTACTTAGAATATAGAGAATTAATGTGGCAGCTTAAATGTTATGCCACAAACCCCCCAGGCCTTAATTCCAGCTACTTAAATGTGAAGGCAGATTTTCATATATAATGTGTATTTTTTGTTATAAAACGTTAACATTTATAAACTAGTTTTGTCTTCAAGTCTTAGTATTAGGCTTTATTAATTTTAACTAGCCCATTCTACCAGACTGGTAGAATTTCAAGTGAGCTTTAGAGGCAAAAAGATTCGAATCAACTTTCAACTACCCTGCCATTAATTGGGAAAACTACTCGGGTACCAACTCCTTTTCCCAACGGTTCTTGGAGTTCATAAATTCCAACGCCCTGGATCAATTAATCCACCAGGGGCTCCAATATCCTAGACCTGGTCATTACCAACATGGGAGAGAGATGCTCCACACCAGTGGTCACCCCCTCATTGGTCAGGTCTGACCATACGCAAATCACCTTTGACATCCACAATCCCCCTACCCAGTAAGGAAACCTCCTTAAAAAACTTCTCCAAAGCCAACTTCATGCTACTGAAGTCAGAAGTGAAAAACTTCACAACACCCACGCAGATGGGATCTGGAAGTTCGACTGCAGAATCCTACACTGAGGCAATGTACGAGCACATCCACTTGTGCATGAATCGTGCCATCCCACATAGAGCCAAGATGCTCTTCTCCAAAAAAAGGAAGCCAGTCTGGCGGTCCCCTGCTATAAACAAACTATACTACAGAAGGAAGAAACTGTTGCAAAAAAGAGGAAAATCCCAGAATGCAAAAAACTCCCTCACCAGCCTCAGTAAGTAGCTGAGATCCCTCATGAAATCCTTAAAAGCTAGTTACGAAAATAAAATTGCCAAAGATTCCAAAGACAACCACAAGGCATTCTATAGTTATGTCAAGAATCTAAATGGCAATGTTCAGATCTGCTCTGAGCTACAACAGAAAGGCATTAAATATACTGATCCCAAGGATAATATCCTGGCAGATCGATTTAGTGTCAACTTCACCCCCCTCTCACCCCCTAAAGGGCCCATCTCAATACCAAACAATTGCCAAATTCCGATAATCACGGCCACACAGGTAGAAACCGCACTCTCCAAAGCTAAGAATACAGCATCCATGGGACCAGATGACATCCCAGGCTGTGTACTACATGAACTACAAAATGAAATGGCACCTCACCTAAGTGTCATGTTTAATCATAGCCTCACCTCAGGCTTCGTGCCCACTGAGTGGCGCACAGCTACAGTTATCCCACTCCACAAGGGAGGATCCGCCATCAGTCTGACAAGCCTGAACTCCAAGGACATGGAAAGCATTATCATGGAATTTATAAACAAAGACATTGGCAACCTTCAAACACTGGACCCCACCCAGTTTGGGTTTGTGAAGGGCCCATCTTGTCTCCTGAATCTGACTGACTTTTTCAAATCAGTCTCCAGAGCTGTGGACAAGGGTAAGGTGGTCCACACAGCCTATCGGGACCTCGCCAAGGCCTTCGACACCATCTCCCACTCTGGAATCATAGATAAACTTACTAAGCTGGGCATAAATCCCTACATCACTCAATGGGTTGCCAACTGGCTTACTGACAGAACCCAGACTGTAAAAGTAGCCGACTCCAAATCCAGCTCCAGACAAGTGGAGTACCTCAGGGTTCAGTCCTGGGACCACTCTTGTTTGGCATCTACTTCTCTGAAGTATAGGCCAACCCTAAAGGACTCTGGCTAACAAAGTTTGCAGATGACTGCAAACTGGGAGCCATTATTGAATCCCCAAATTATGTGGATATTCTACAAAAGGGCCTTACAGAAACAGATGTCTGGTGCCAGAGGCATGGGCTCAAGCTTAATGCCAAGAAATGTATAGTTATCCCCTTTAGAAAAAAAACAAGTAACCATGAAT
>NW_025051416.1:0-13117 GCF_019279795.1 Protopterus annectens | reverse complement strand
GCTCCTAGCTCCTCCCCTCACCCATAATGCCCTGCTCTCCCTACATGACCTCAGATCTAGTTTGCCGCGCATGGTGACAGCTGGATTTTCCTGAGCTCCTGAGCTAAGTGATTTTTTCTTGTAAAAAAATAGATTTTTGGTAGTTTAAATTTAAAACCTGTGTGAAAGTTTTAGGTTTCCTATATAATTTATCTTTTTGGGCTTAATTTACTTTACCTTTTTTACCCTCCCCTTGCTGGTGCATAGTAGTGTGTGTGAGTTGTCTATGGGGCCTTGCGTGAGTGTGTAGTTTTCTGTACTTTGTACTTTTTTGTACTTTACTTTACTTTTTTCTTAAAAAAAAAAAAAAAAAAAGTATGTCTGAAGCCCCAAAGCCTATTTTCTCTAAATGCTCCGAGTGTGGCCATAAGCTATCCCCTGCTGATGGCCACACACGGTGCGTTCGATGCCTTGGGGTTGAACACCTCACCTCTGGGTGTTCAATCTGTGCAGGGTACAACCCCAGGGCATTGAAGGAGTGGAGGTCGAAGCTGGTCTTGGCGGGACTCTTGCCCCCAGACTCGGCTTCATCCCCCGCCCCATTGATGGTTACTGCTCCAGCAGTTCCTGCCTTGCCTGCTCCCCCTCCTCCTCCCAGGATTCAAACTCCCTCTAAGGGTTCGGAGGAGAGGGAAGCCAGGAAGAAGGACCGGAGAGAGAAGCACCACAAGTGGTGGGCCGAGACCTCCGTCTCGGCCCCGCCGGCTAAGCGGGCTTCTCCTCCGGCCTCTCTGGCTGCTGGCTCTCCTCCTCCTCGGCTCCGGTCTCCTTGTTTTTCACCGGGGCCTGAGAATGAGGAGACCCAACCTCCTTCGAGGCTATCGAGGCGGCACTCAAGGCCTACCTCGGTGGCCTCATCGAGGTCTACCTACAGCCTCTCTGATGCTGATCTGGACCGGATGATGCGAAGGTTCATCCAGGCCCAGATGCAGATGGGAGTGCTCCTGCCTCCCCCCCTCTGGGGGGGAGCTCGACCCCATTTTTCAAGCCCATAGCTCCTTCTCCGACCCACTACCCGGGTTCGGAGTGCTCGGAGCCGGGCAGCCTCGGAGCCGGGGGTGGGTCGGCACCGACAGTACTGGGTACTTCGGATCCGACCCTGCCCTCGAGTTTGTTGGATCCGACCTCTCAGAGCCTTGGCCCGAGCTTCGGATCCGAGGGACTCAGTGTGCCTTTGGCGCCGTCCCTGTCAGAGCGCACTGTTCCCTCGGATCCGAGGGGCCCGGCGCCGGTTCCGATCCACTCGTCGGATCCGAGGGGAGCTGACTTTTGGATCCTATTGTCGAGGCTGGCTCCCCCTCGGCTTTTGATGTAATGGAGAGGGCTCTGTTGAGGGCATCCGGACCCCCGGCCATTGCTTCGGCTCCATCCCGCACTCCATCTGTTCTGGGCCAGGCTTCCATCACCCGGCCACTGGGACAGCCCACTTCACTGCCCCAAGCAGTTCCCTTGGATCTGGACATTGCTGGTGAGGGCTCTTCGGACAGCCCTCCCCCGAGGAAGCACCTCACAAGCATACGTGTAAGAGGAGGCACATAGACTCCCCTGAGTCTTTAACTGAAGATACTGACTTGGAGGAAGGGGAAGGCTCCCCAAGATCACCCCCTGAGGATGTCTCCTTTGGAGACATCATGGAAACGTTACGGATCAGAGGTGGGTGGTCTGCCCCAAAGTCTTCCTCGGACGAGTCCGTGTTCTTGGAGGCATTTGAAGCGGGCCCATCTACCTCTTGGGTGTCCCCTCCTGCCGACCCCCTGGTGGACCTTATTACCACCAGGGCGTGGAAGGAACCGGACACCGTGGAGCCAATCCCCAAGAGGCCCGACAGGATCCTTAGCCCCCCTGCTGACCATGCCCACTGGAGCAAGGGACCCCTGGTAGATGCCATGTTGTTGGCAGCAGCCACTAAGAGGGAATTCGCCCAGGAGAGTCCCTCAGTCCATCCCCTGAGCAAGGAATTTCGGATGACGGACCGTTTGAGGAAGCGAATGTTTAGTTCAGCGACCTTCTCAGTGAGGGCACTCAACTATTTGGCACACGTCATTAGGATGCAGCATGGTCTTATCAAGGAATACGCTGCATCCCCCCCGGAGTCCATGTCGGAGGAGGACAAACTTTTGCACTCCGCCCGTATGGCCACTCTTCGTTCTGTGACCAACACCTCTATGCGGTTACTTTCTCATGCTACCGAGGGAGCCGCTAGAGCTGCAGGAGCGGGTCTAGTCACAAGACGCCAGGCCTGGCTCTGCCACTGCGATTTTACGGAGCCCTTCAAGGTGTCATTCGCGAACGCCCCCTTTGACGGTTCTGCCCTTTTTGGCAAGACGGTTCGCGACACCTTGGTCCAGAGCGAGAAGGACGGGAAGACGCTGTCTGCCATCGGAGTCCACTTCTCTGTGCCCCAGAGGTCCTACTCTAGGAACCAAAAGGGCCAGAAGAAGATGTGGTTCCGGAAGTCGCAGCACTCCCAACCCACTCTGGACAACCAGTCCTTCGGCGGCAGAGGAGGACAGGGAGGACGCCGCCCTAGGGGCAGAGGGGCTCCCAGGAATTTTGGGTCCAGGGAACCTTTCTCTGAATGGCCCACGCAGCAACCCTGAGGGGTTGCCCGACTGCTCCACTCTGGAGGCAGTCGGGGGACGTTTCTCGGAGCAGCTAGTGGCATGGGAGTCCATTACATCGGACCGCTGGGTACTCCAATTTATATCCAGAGGTTACAAGATCCCCTTTCTTCATGTCCCAAAGTTAAAAACCCTCACCGATGTTCCACCCGATCAGAGGGAGGCCGCTTCAGCAGAAATTGGCCATCTGCTGAGAAAAAGAGCCATCCAGCCCGTCCCCCCAGACCAGATCGGATCAGGGTTCTACTCCAGGTTCTTTTTAGTGCCAAAAAAGACGGGGGACCTAAGACCCATTCTGGACCTGTCCCTGTTGAACCTGGCAGTTCCCAAAGAGAGGTTCCGGATGGTCACTTTGCAATCCATTCTCCCCCTTCTAGGGGAGAATCACTGGATGTGCTCTATAGACCTCAAGGATGCGTACTACCACATTCTGATGGACAGACGATCCAGGAGGTTTCTTCGCTTCCGGCTGGGAGCCAGTCACTACCAATTCAGGGTCCTTCCCTTTGGTCTCACCACAGCCCCCAGGGTGTTCACCAAAGTATTAGCAGTGGTTGCGGCCCACCTGAGGCTTCAGGGGGTGCAGGTCTTTCTGTACCTAGACGACTGGCTTCTCACCACCCCAACAAGGCATCTACTCTCTTTGGCAAGAGACTCCTTTCTTCGTCTAGCTCCCTGGCTAGGCATCACGGTAAACATAGAAAAGTCCAACCTGGTCCCTACTCAAATAATAGATTTTATATGAGCCAGGTTAGACACGAGAAATCTAAGAGCCTTTCTCACAACTGACAGAGTTCGGAATCTACGACTCCAGGTGCAGGCCATCCTTCACTCCAGCTCAACACCTGCAGAATTGATCCTGAGGGCGCTAGGGTCTATGGCCGCAGCGATTACTCTTCTTCCGCTCGCCCGCTTGAACATGAGGGTACTTCATTGGACACTTCAGGTGCAATGGTCATTTCTCTCCCTCCCCCTGTATCATCCTATTGCAATCAGCAAGGCTTGCAAGCGGTCTCTCTTGTGGTGGCTCCATTCCCCGGACCTCCACAGGGGCCGCCCCTTTTGTGCATCTCCCCCTCTCGCCACAGTGACCATGGACGCTTCCCGCCTTGGGTGGGGGGGGCATTTTGTGGGCCGGACGGTCCAAGGCACGTGGAGCGATTCAGAGACCTCCCTGCATATCAATGTTTTGGAAATGAGGGCGGTGCTCTTGGCGTTGCAAGCACTTCAGACCCTCCTTCCCCTGGGAACAATTGCAATTCAATTAGACAACATGTCGGTGGTCTGGTACATCAACAAACAGGGGGGAACCAGGTCTTACCCTTTATGTCGAGAAGCCATGAGAGTGTGGGAATGGGCGATCTCCACCAACCGCTTTCTCATCGCAACGCATATTCCGGGTCAGACCAACATCCTAGCGGACAAGCTCAGTCGCACCATTCTCTCCCCCTTCGAGTGGTCTCTCAATTCCCAAGTAGTGAAACGTATCTTCACACAGTGGGGGACTCCCTGTTGCGATCTCTTTGCTTCTCCCTTAAACGCCAAGTGCGACAGTTTTTTTGCTCTAATCCCCCCTCCAGGGGATTCTCCGAGAGACGCTCTGATGCATGCTTGGCCTCCCGGCCTTCTTTACGCATACCCCCCTCTACCTCTGATGCTTCAAGTACTTCAGAAAGCCTCTCGGTTGGGGTGCAGAATGATCCTCATTGCCCCGTTCTGGCCTCGACAGATCTGGTTCCCTTACCTAAGGTCTCATTCAGTGAATCCACCCTGGATTCTAGATCCCATTCCGGATCTGATATCACACCCATCGAACCTACCAACTCCGAACCTGGACAACCTGAAGTTGACTGCTTGGCTGCTCCAGTTCCACTCCTAATCACTACTTCCGGTATCTCGTCCCCAGTTAAGGCCATTCTGGTAGCGGCCCTCTACCAGAAAAATTTACCATAGTAAATGGAAGCGTTTCCCCATTTGGGCAGAGCGGCAAGGCCTAGATCCTTTCACGGTTCCCCTTCCTTTAGTTCTAGATTTCCTTACTACGCTCCTTAATGATGGCGCCAGTAGTTCCATGGTCAAAGTTCAGCTGGCGGCCATATCGCATTACCATGTTGGTCATGATTCAGGGTCTCTTATGTCAGCTAAGTTATGCAAAACCTTCCTAAAAGGCACTTTTTTGCTCAGACCCCCTGTCAAAGAAACGGTTCCCCCGTGGGATCTTTCCTTGGTACTTCAGGCCTTGTCCGATCCCCCCCTTCAAACCTGCGGCCACAGTCGATCTTAAATTCTTGTCCTTTAAGACTGCTTTTTTGGTAGCCATTACTTCGGCTAAGAGAGTTTCTGAACTTCAGGCCCTGTCCATGAAACCGCCTTATTTGATCTTTCATCCGGACCGGGTGTGCCTCAGGATCAATCCCTCCTTTCTTCCTAAAGTAGCTTCGGAAGCTAACATTAATCAGTCCATCAACCTCCCTGTTTTCTTTCCTAAGTATCAAAACAAAGGTGAATACAAGCTGCATTCCTTGGATGTTCACAGGCAGCTTCGTTTTTACCTTCATAGGCCAGCTGGTCATAGGCAATCAGACCAGTTGTTCATTTCTTTTGCCAAATTCAATCTGGGTAAACCAATTTCCAAAGTTTCTTTGTCACGCTGGATTTCTCAGTGTATTCTGTTGGTGTACCAAGCCTCTGGGAGGCCCGCACCGGAGGGAGTCCATGCTCATTCGACCCGGTCTGTCTCTACTTCAGCAGCCTTTAAGTCTAGGGTTCCTCTGGATGACATTTGTTCAGCAGCCACTTGGGCTTCATCTCATACCTTTATTACTCATTACAAGCTGGACGTCACGTCTAGAGGTAGAGCATCCTTTGGCTCTGCGGTGCTCCGGAATATCCTTCCATGATAGCCACCCAAGATTTAGGTAGCTGGGGACTCTGTCCCACAGGTTGCTGACAAATGAATCTCCTACTTCAGATTTAGAAGTTATGTACTTACCATAACGTTCCATCTGAGTAGGTGGATTCATTTGTCTGCAACCATCCCACCCTCCTATCCCCCTGGCCTTGTCAGTTCCTGCATAGGGTATGTTACCCTTTAGTTAGGGTAGTTGGTGCAGGGCAAGCTCGATCTGAGGTCATGTAGGGAGAGCAGGGCATTATGGGTGAGGGGAGGAGCTAAGAGCTCGGATCCATAGCTGGATAAACCATGCCAGTTCGGATCCGATATCGGATCCATACCCACAGGTTGCAGACAAATGAATCCACCTACTCAGATGGAACGTTATGGTAAGTACATAACTTCTAATTTTTAACCATGACAATGCTAGGGATAGACACCCCTGAGGCATATGGGGAGGCAGCTGGAATGGATTTCACTCCAGAAGCAGAGGTCGACTACAGAATCAGGGTTTCCATGGTCCCTTCACTAAGAAACCCTACAAGCACCCCTAAAGGGATACCTGGCTGCTGCACTCTGGAAGCAGACAGGGGCACTTAACCTTAAATCCACATGCCCGGCAAATCATTACTTCCAGTTAATGGATGTTAAGGATAATCAGCAAAGGCTATACCACACCCTTTTTATATCCTCCCAAGAAAATATTAAAGATTCCCAGTACTTCACTTAATCAGTTGGAATCTGCAGCAACAGAAGTTTCAAAGTTGCTAGAAAAACAAGAGTCATTTAACAGGTTCTCCCACACCAGTTAGAATCTGTAGTCTATTCTAGGTTCTTTTTAGTTGCAAAGAAGATGTGGGATCTCTGGCCAATACTGGACCATAGCCACCTTAATCAGTTTGTAAAAAAGATGAAATTCCATATGGTCATGTACAGTCCATATTACTTCTCTTGAGGAAGGAAGACTGAATGTGCTGCATATATGTCCAAGATGTCTACTACCATATGCAGATTTAAAGACAATCCAGGAGATTTTTCCACTTCCAGCTGGGAGCCAATCATTATGAATTCAGAGCACTGCCATTCAGTCTCACCATAGTCCCATGGGTGTTCACCAAGATTATGGATGTAGTAGCAGTCTTCCCATAGCTAGGTGATTGGCTCATAACTGTTACCTCCTAGGATCTACTGCTACAGCATCAAACATTCCTACTTCCATCTTACAGATCAGTTATATCAGTTAGGAAAAACTATCAGTCATGCGAATAGCAAACTGCCCCTACTCAACATGTAGAATTCATAGGATGTTAGATCAATACAATTCAATAAATTGCCAAACTTCCAACAGCAAGAGTATTGTCATTAAGCCTGGTGGCTTCTCATGTGGTTCAGCATCCCCATCCATAAGCAAAATGATTTTTTGTTGGTTAGGTCTGATGATCTCTACTATCACTTTAGAACTGCTAGCAAGATACCACATGAAAGTGTTACAGTGGACTCTCAGTGCAGTGGTCACAAAATTTTCATCCCCTTCATGCCAGAATCTGTCTCACTCAAGTGTGCTGAAACCATATAATGTGTTGGATAACCTCTCTGTCAGATGCAGAAGGGAGACCCTTCTGTCCACCGACCCACCAGGCCATGATAACCACTGATGCTTTCTTTGTAGAGTGGAGGGGTATTTTGAGGGGAAGACAATTCAAGGAACATGGTCACCTATGGATGCCAAACTTCACATCAATACCATGGAGATGAGAACAGTCCTTGTATTGTTGCAGGCTTTCCAGGACTATGTACCCAAGAGTGTGATTTCCATCCAAATGGACAATATGTCATTGGTATTGTACATCAACAAAAAAAGGGGGATCACAATTGTATCCACTGTGCTGGAAGGCCATGTGAGTCTGTTAGTGGGCAATGTCTTCCCATCGCTTTTTGGTAACAATGCACATCCTCAGAACACTGAATATACTAGTGGACAAGTTGAGCAGGTTTATCCTATTACTTCATGAGTGGTCTCTCAGCCAGTGGCAAAAGAGAATCTGATGTAATTGCCATTCATTTCTCAACTGATGGGTTTGGATACAAGACTTGGATCTTACTTAGCCGCTTCTACGTGATCCTTGGATCCAAAACTCTCAAGCTCCTCCCTTTACCCACAATGCCCCACCAGACTGACATACCTCAGATAAAATAAACCTGTTTGTACTTTCATCATTTGTGAAGGATTTCAGTTTCTGTTTGGAGTGTTTACAGACTCGGGAGCATTTGTTGGGAGTTTCATATACCTCAGATCTTATTTGACACCCTTCAGCTGCAGATGCAGATCATGTTGCTGTCAAGCTTTGGGAGTTAATTTCAAAACCTTCATGAGTTACTTTTTAGAAAAATGTATCCCTTTACCTTATCTGACTTTCTCCTACCTCCTTTGCCAGTTTTGTTAGTATCTTTATCCAGTTTCCATGTTTAGCTGCTACCAGTTTATCGGTACTTCTCTAAAGTACCATCATAGGTATGCTCTTATTTTTGAAAACCTTTTTCTTACTCAGTAGAGTATCCTTTCCACAACCATTGTTGGTAGTGGTTCCTTTCTTTTCTTTGTACTTTAAAGTATATTAAAAAAACTTTTATTTACATAGTTTAAATAATTTCTTCTCTTTATAATCTTCCAGTATGGCCAATAAGCCTACCATGTTTAAAAGTCCAATACCTGTGGGCATAAAATCCCTAACTTGGATGCCTGCAGGGACTGTGTATATTGTTTAGGACACTCTCATTTGGACACAGATTGCTCTGTTTGCTCTGGGTTCAAACCCAGAGCCCACATGAATTTAAGAAAGAAGCTAGATGTTATGTGATCCTATCTCGCCTACATTCTGACTGATGGATTCGGAGCCGATCCTCGGCTCCGACTCAGCACGCTTATGCCAAAGAACAAAGTCTCTTATTGGCTGAGCTTACTATATCCCAGGATGCATCACTACCAGTCCCCCAGATCTCGTTTGCCGCTAACAAGCAAAGACGTGGTCTCGAGCTTGGCTGAGCCAAGTAGTGTTTTTTTCACTTACTTTCCTGTCAGGGATTTCCTAAAATTTCAACAAAAAGCTGTTTTAACAGCTATCTTGTGTTTTTGTGTATGATTGGATATTTTTTGTAAAAGTTTTGTGTGGTGATTGCGTATTTTCTGACTAGAGGTCCCCTTTGAGCTGAAGGGCCTTCCCCTGTCAGTCAGTTGTCATTCAAGTCCCGTTTTATTTTAGGGTTCTTGGATCCTTTTAGTTTTTTCTATTGTGACAGTCTTTGGTTTAAAAAAAAAAAAGAATTTTTTCTGTGATAGTTAGTGTGTTTTGTTTTTGCTGTTCACTAGATTGGTTGCCATAATGTCACAGGCTCCTAGGCCTTCAGGTTTTAAGAAGTGCACTAAGTGCAGTTTCAAAATATCAGTAACAGATGACCATTCTCTCTGTGTGTACTGTTTGGGCGCCAAACATTTGCAGGAGTCCTGTAGCGTGTGCCACGCGTTTTCCTCGAGGGTCCTCCAAGAGAGGAAAAATAAACTTATTTTAAAAGGCCTTATTAAACCCTCATTTGAAGAGGCATTAGCCTCTCCTTCTCCTGCAAAGAAGAAAGGGCATCGGCTCCGACCAGCCCGTCGGAACCGACCGCCAAAAGACATAGGCAGGCTTCTCCTTCGGCTCCACGGACTTGGAGCCGAGGGCGAACGGTCTGCCTCGATGCCTCCAGCCTCGACTCCTCTGGGTTCGGAGCCGACGGCTGGGGCCTCGAGAGGCGGGTCACCTTCATCGGCTCCACTGATCTTGGAGCCGATGAAGGTTGTCCGCTCAGACACTTCCTCCTCGGTGCCGAAGCCCTCTTCGGCACCGATGGAAATTGGTTTGGACACTCCTTCAGCGCCGATAATTATCGAGTCGATTTGGAGCCAGTCCCCTAGTCCCTTGGAGCTGTTGGAGAGGCCTACTCGGACCCGTTCGGTCTCTTCCAGGTCATCAAGGATGTCAGATTCGGACATAGACAGGGTACTCCAAAGACTTTTCCAGTCCCCAGTCTTTCAGAAATTTGTTTCGGCTCCGACCCAATTGGCTTCGGAGCCGATAGCCCATTCCATTGCCATTCCTCCTCCGACCGCTTGGCTCCGCCGGAGCAGGTGCTAGTGGAGCCGTGGAGATCCTAGGGTCGGCTCCGACCCTTACTCCAACCCCAGCCTCGGGTCGGAGTTTAGCACACGGACTTCTTCGGCCGGGCCGGGGTGACGTTTGGGACCAATGCAGTCGGTTCCAAGCCTCCCTCTCGGTGCTTGCCGCGGGACTTCCGTCTGCTATCATGGCTCGGAGACTGGACCCTCCCAGGATTCTGGGGTCCGGCCTTCAGAGCTATGAGGAGTGCCTTGGTCAAATCTTCTTTGGCCATCTCTACGGCTTTACCGGCACCTTCCCTGGGCATGGAGACTGGGTCTTGGCAGTTCCCCTGTCTCTAGGCAGCGGAGCCGGGGCCTGAGGTTACCCCACTGGGTTCCCTCCTCCTGAGGGTCTTTCGGAGTTGTCTTGGAGGAGCCCCAAGGAAGAGATCGTGCAAGAGGAAGCACCTAGACTCCCGATGAGTCTCTTACATCGGACACTGATCTTGATGATCTGGAGGGGTCCCCAAAGTCGTCCTCGGATGATGTCTCATTTGCAGACATTCTAGAGATCCTCAAGCAACGAGGCGGCTGGAATTCCAAACCCCCTCCGCTGATGAGTCGGTGTTCTCAAGGCCTTGGGCTCAGCCCTCCGCCTCCTGGTGTCTCCGCCTTCGACGACTCCTGGATTTGGTTTGTTTGAGGCGTGGGAACATCCAGATACTGTGGAACCAGTGCCTTCTCGCCTCTAACAAATTTTTGTCTGCCCCACCCGAGAAGGAGTTCTTAATTAAGGCGTGGCTGTAGATGCCATGGTGGTGGCATCTGCTACCCAGCAGGACGTGGCAGAGGCTTCAACGTCCATCCATCCTCCTAATAAGGAGTCTAGGAGCATGGACCGCACGAAGCGCACTCTGAGTTCAGCGGCCTTTACTCTGAGGTCCCTGAATTATTTGGCACATTTCACCCAGACTACAGAGGGATCTGGTCAAGGAGCTCTCAGACTCCCTCTCAGGTAACCTACCTGAGCAGCTAGCCCAGTCGGTTAGCTCTCAGTTGGCTACCCTTACCCCGATTTCTAACTTCGTCCATGAGGCTCATTTCATATGCAGCGAAGGGGCGGCAGAGCGGCAGGCACAGGCGTGGCTCTCGAAGACAAGCCTGGCTCCGTTTGTGTCATTTCGCGGAGGCCTTCAAGTCTTCCTTTGCCGACGCTCCCTTTGATGTAAGGTCCTCTTGTTTGGACCCAAAGGTAAAAGACACTCTTACCCGCTGTGAGCAGGAGGGAAAGACTTTATCTGCCGTAGGAGTACGATTTTCCACTCCCTTCGGCCTTATCCCAAGGCTAAAGAGGAGGGAAGATGTGGTTCCGCAAATCACAGAAATTCTTTCCTCAACAGCAGGAAGATTCCCCTTCCAGAGGCAGAGTACGAGGAAATTTTTCTGGGAGATGCCGTCCCAGAGGCGGCAGAGGCCCCCCGCAACACTGGAGACCGCGAGTCCTTTCGTGGCTCTTCAGCCTCCCACACTCCATGAGGGATTGCCCGGCTGTGCTGCTCCGGAGCCAGTCGGGTGCCATTTTTCCAAGCACCTAAAAGCCTGGGAGTCTATTACTCAGGACAGCTAGGTGCCCGGATTATTGCGGAGGTTACACCATTCCCTTCCACACACCCCCACCGTCCAAAAATCCCGGACCCACCACCCAGTCAAAGGAAATTGCAGCCGTAGAAGCTTCAAAGCTGCTAGAAAAGGAGTCATCCAACGGTCCCCACAGACCAGATCGGATCCGGAAATTACTCAAGGTTCTTTTAGTGCCAAAAAAGACAGGGGACCTGAGACCCATTTTGGATCTCAGCAAACTAAACCAGTCCGTCATGAAGTCCAAATTCCGAATGGTCACTTTACAATCCATTCTCCCATTGTTGGAGAAAGATGTTTGGATGTGCTCCATAGATCTCAAGGACGCCTATTATCACATACCCGATACATCAGGCGTCCAGGAGGTATCTGCGCTTCAGCCTGGGAGACAGTCATTTCCAATTTTGTGCACTGCCCTTTGGTCTCACCACAGCCCCCAGGGTGTTCACCAAGTGTTTGGCAGTAGTGACTGCTCACCTGAGGAGTCTCGGATTCCAAGTGTTTCCCTATCTGGACGACTGGCTCCTGACTGCCACCACCAGGCATCTACTACTAGAGAACCTACAAGCCACCATCTCCCTGGGTGCTTCCTGGGAATTACATTCAACTGGTCAAAGTCTGTCTTGCTGCCTTCTCAGCGCATAAGATTCATAGGAGCAGAGATAGACTCAAAATTAATCGAATCTTCCTTCCCTACCGAAGGATACAAACATTACAAGATCAAGTCGAGCCCTGCTTCTAAAATCCAAAGCCCCAGCCAGGATGGTCCTGCAACTTTTAGGTTCAATGTCTGCCACGGTTCTCCTAGTTCCTCTGGCAAGGTTGCACATGAGGATTCTCCAGTGGCTATTATCGACACAATGGTCTTTTCAGGATCTCCCCTCAATCATCACATACTGATTACAGAAACGCAAAGCGGGACCTCCGCTGGTGGCTTCTGCCATCCAATCTGAATCAGGGAAGACCCTTTGTTATACCCTCTCGGTGGCCACCTTGACAACGGATGCCTCCCAGACGGGTGGGGGCACTGTCTGGGCAGGTCAGTTCAAGGTTCTTGGCTCCAAGCGAAACATTTCTCCATATCAATGTGTTGGAAATGAGGGCTGTACTTCTGTCCCTACAAGCCCTCCACAAGTTTCTCCCTCAAGGCATTATAGCCATCCACACAGACAACATGTCGGTGGTCTGGTATCTAAACAAACGAGGAGGGACCAGATCTATCCCCTTTGCAGAGAGGCCATGAGGGTGTGGAATGGGCAGTGGCTACCAAGCGCTTCCTGGTAGCGACCCACATTCCAGGAAACCAATGTATTAGCAGACAGACTGAGCAGGACTATTCTCTCTCCTCACGAGTGGTCTCTGAACCAAACAGTAGCAGCTCAGATTTTCAAAGGTGGGGGACTCCGTGTAACCTGTTTGCAACACCACGAAACACAGAGGTGCAAAAGGTTCTTTCCTTGGCCCCGTCAAGGGAGACAGCTACGGATGCTCTAGTCCAACCTTGGCCAACAGGACTGCTTTATGCTTTCCTCCGATTCCACTCCTCCCCAAAGTCATCCAGAAAGCTTCCCAATTGGGGTCCACAATGATTCTAATTGCCCCTGTGATTGGCCTCGTTTCGCCAGGTATGGTTCCCCTACACAGAAATATACCCTGGACGGTCCTTGGTTCTTGGATCTAATTCCGGACCTTCTGGTTCATCAGTCGGGACAACAGCACCAGTCCCTTCACACTTTGAAATTAACAGCTTGGACCAGTCCCCCCCTTCAAACACTTTGAGAATTAACAGCT
>NW_025051415.1:0-12517 GCF_019279795.1 Protopterus annectens | reverse complement strand
CCTTCCTTGCAAGAAGTGGTTTCTGAATTGCAGGTTCCCATGTAGTTGAGCCCTTTCTTAATTTTCTCAAGTGATAGAATTTTATCGCATTTCAATCCTTCCTTTATGCTTCAGTGGTTTCTAGTGTGGCTTCTTCTTTGAACCAAACTGGCTCCATTTGCCTACTTTTTATGCAAATCCCCAAACTAAAAGGGGGAAAAGATTTTGGCACACTTTAGATGTACACAGGTATGTTGCTATATTATTTGGACAGTAGTTTAAAGCGCGTTCAGGACAACTTCAGTAGTTATTAGTTTCTTTTGCTTTGTGCTCTCAGGCAAGCCCGTGTCAAAACAAACTATTTAAGTGGATTGATTTGTATTGCTTTCTCTGTTATTCCATCAATAAGTGGCAAAGAGATTCCAGCTGGGGATAGGGGCCTCATTCCACTAGCTACTGCCACTAACAGTTTTTTTGAGGGGGTGGCTACTAAGGATATTTCTTGAGGCAGCCACTTGAGTTCAGTACCTTCTAGGCATTACCACCTTTCCACTGTACTCCAAACCAGGGCTGGTTTTGCCACTGCTGTGTTGCAGGCCTTGCAGCTCCTGCTTCAATATAGTTTACTATCCTCCCTCACTCTGCTGATTCTACTCAGTTAGGACTGCGGCAATGTGAGATGAATAGTATAGTATGTTTTGTACCTACTATAAATGTAGATGTTCAAGATCCACATTGCGAGTCCACCCTACTCCTCCCTCCTTCCTCTGTAGTTTGAGGTGGTTGTGTGTGGGTTGGGTTATCCATCTGAGGTATATTGTATATATTGTATAGCATTGTGTTATATTTTTGGTGTTAGGCTGGTTGGTTGTTTAGTTGTTGTCTGGTGGGTTTTGGACGCTTTGACCTTTTTAGGGTCTTCTGACATCTGGGGCAAGAAAAGACTGAGGATAACCATGACGCTGGTCATGCGCATTTGTACCCTGACGCTCTGATGTCAGTCAAATGTGCCTTGACCGACGTGCCAGCCTTATACTCTGATATTCGGCCGCACTGAGGGACAAAGCCGGACCCTACCCAAGTGTTAGGACTGCAGCAATGTGGATCTTCGAACATCTACATTTATGGTAGGTACAAAACTGTACTTTTATAACATAGAAGCTTGGGCCTTAAAATAAGAGCTTCAGAGAATTTGCCAGTGATCCAGTATAAGCTGTATGCACAATCTTCCATCCATTTGTCTAGTCTTAGTAGGAGTGCATTCCATACCTGCCCAGCCTTGCAATAAAAAGCACAGTTTGTAATTCTCTTAAGGCTCTTTGGTGCAACCACAAGTTCTTCCTTGGTACGAGTCTCTGTTGTGCGAGTTTTAATTTCTATACCCATTTCATTTTACAATAAAGAATTATATACATATTATATATTATAATTTCATCACCTATTATTAATCTTTATAAGACTGAATACAGTGACAACTTTTTAACCTTTGTTTATATGCCAGCCCTTTCACCTGTCTGATCTTCCTAAAAAAAAAAAAAAAACTTTTACATTCCTTTCAATCTTTTAAATTGGTCCCTGTTATAAAAACAGACATCTGCGCAGTATTCAATGTGAGGTTTAACTATTATTTTATACAGTGGGAGTAACAATCTGTTTTGTTTCTACTTAAGTGTTCTTTAAATATCCGTCATGGATGTATAACATTTCCTTATAATCATCCTCACTTTTACCTCAAATGTGAAATAATAAACAATGATCAACCAGAGGTACCTTATATTTAACACATTTTCCAAGAGAGGGCTGTTCAGTGAGTAAGCATAATATAATTTGTTTTCACCAAAATGAATAATTTTCCATTTTTCTTCATCGAATACCATTATTTTATTTATTTATTTTGCCCAGCTGTCCAAGGTGTCTAAAATGCTTGACACCTAGTTTTGGACACTAATGAAACCATCTTAGTGTCACCAGCAAATCTACTGCACCAAATGTGTTATCTCTAGGGAAGTCTGACATGGGCGAAGAAGTGGGTTTCACAATTTTGGCTCAAAATTACTTGATCTCTGAGGAGATGCCTACTTCCAGCTTTTTTGTTGTTGTTGTTTCTGATAGAGTGATACTTAATTTCAGCTGAATTTTCTTCCTTTCAGCCAGTCCAGACTTGTCAGCAATAGTTTTATAAATTTAGAGTAAGTTTGGCTGAACTTTAAATGTCTGTGGGGCAGACAGCCTAGTAATCACTTATGAGTCTATAATACCATAAGCAAGCAGTATTGTTTTTCTGGGCTACCATACCAGTTTTATCCCTGAATTTATGAGTCCCTTATCTTTTTAGCTAAAGGTTCTAAATATATAGCTAATATATAGCTAATAATAGAAAGTGGCCCTGGAAGACATGCATGAATGGGTGTGATTTGCTGAAGTGTTAGCAGCAAGTGTCGGGCTGGCAACTCTGCACCATAAAAAAATCTACTGCAGCAATCATTAGCAAAACCGGAGTTCTTGCTGTGATGACCCCTAACCCGGGGAAAAGCCGAAAAGACAAAGCCGCAAATAGAGGGAAAAAGAGGACATCGCTGGTCCCTGTATTCAAGCTCAGGTTTTATGGAAGGACTTTTCACTTTTATTTTTGCCTCTGACCTGTCATGTACTCTTCTTAACTCTCTTCCTACTATTTCCAAAATGCAAATGTTAATACTTATTATGTTTTTATTATCCGAAGCTAATAGTGCCCTACTCATGAATTCCCAATAAAATCTATCAAATGCTTTCTCTGTAGCCAAACTAATCAACAGTCACTCGTTTTTGTATCCTAAATCCTCCCAATCATCAATGTGCTGTTAGAAGTTATGTATTTGTCTCTGTTCCTTAAAACCACACTGATCCATATCCTATCAGCTTTGGTAACATTCTGCCATTCTCTTAGGTAATATAGACACTGTAACCACTTTGCAATCATAATTTAGAAATGAAGTTACTTTTTATGAGGCAGGGTCTGCAGGATTCTTGCCCTCCTTTGGGAAATACTTACCACAACTGCCTTCTTCCAGCGATGCTGCATCAGTCCCTCCCTTCAGAACAGTTTCCAAATGGTGCCTTCAGACTTCCACCATTCTCCTCCTTCTAACTTTAAAATTTCTATGGGATTCCATCCATTCTGAGATGTCCTCATTGGTTGGTTAAACATCACATGTCTATTTTCCTTTATGTTAAAGCGTTGACTTCATTAATTGCTTCCCAAAAGGGCTTACAAATGTGTCTCTTCCTGTTCTGACCCACCTCGGCATTAAAAAAAATCATAAAAAATTGCTGCACTATCTTCATTAGCTCTTCAGGATTCCTAGTTCTACCAACCTTGTCTGAGGGTCCCTAAGTTTTGCTGCAGATCTTTCCAGTTTCTGTTGCCTATGTCTTTATGCTAAAAAAAAAAAAAAGTCCATGCCCTGGAATTATTTTCAAAAGCAACTATTGGCCCCAACTCAGTTTTACTTCAAACTCCTGAATATTATCCTGACTCTGCCTTTATTTTTCTCTTGGTACTCTCCATATGTTTCTTTTTCTAAATCCATATGCTCCTCCCTACTCTACAACATTTTAACTTTTGCGAGTCTTAAATATGTTTTTTACTTCTCTCCTACAGCTTTCCTCTTAATTTCACTACAGTTTTAATATCCATCTTCATTTTATCCCAAGCACTTTCTAGTCCCTGTGGAATGATTTTTCTCTGCCTTAATAACTCTTGAATTCTGTTTACTACCCATTGTTTAAATTCCTTTCCTTTTAATAAATATGTGGGGAAATGTGACTGTATTTTTTTAGTTGCTTACATCTTTTACTTGTATAGTTCCATAGCCAAATATCGTTATTGGGTGCGTCTAACACGTTGCAACCAAATGCACATATTCCTCTGATTGTTTCATGCTACAGCCTGCTCAGTTATTGAATCTTGGAGAGGAATGCTGCTCTTTAAATAACCTACCCATACCAAATGTTTTCACATATCTCTTTAGAAATTTCCACAAAAATAATAAAAATTAAGCAAAAGAGCAATGCCACATCCAGTGTAAAAGCTGAACAACATCTTTAATGTTAAAAATTGAGCACTTTCACCAAGACAAAAGCTTATTTCATTAGAGTTAGCAGTAGCATTTCTAGAATACACTTAAATATCCCTCCTAAGCACTGATGTGATGCTATCCACCAATAAAAACTCTTAAAAATAAATGTTAATACTTATATTAAAAATGCAACAACATGACTGATAGCATTAAGAATGGAATAAAATTATTTGTGTATAAAACTAATGCATAATTATAAATCCATTTTTTTCTTAGCCTGTCTTTCTCTGTTATATTTTACTCACTCTTAATTTTAACACAGAGAATATTGAAATCATTTTGTTCAAACCTGGTTTAATTTTGGCATTGTTTCAACTGCCAAATGACCTCCTTATACTCTGTTTTAAAATCACCACCCCTACCTCTATCCACTGCTTTGTCAACCACAAAAAATAATTCTTTTAAAGTTGGGACAATCGATACATTGTGTATAAAGTGCATTGCTTATTTTTTGTTTGTTTGTTTCTTATGCCACTTGTGTTCACCTATACATTCCTTTAACTTTCTGATGTTTTTCCTATGTAATATGCAGGACATGACATACATATGGCCAGATATATCACTTTAGTCGTGCAGTCCACCCCACCTGGACAAGAAATCATCCTATTTTAATGGTTTACTGGCACATGGGACCATCACTGATAAATCTGTAAAATCTACATGCTCCACACTTAGCCATGTGATATTTAAAAATACCTATCCATTTTTATTTTGTAGATTCCAGCAATCCTTTAATGTTTTGTCTCCTGGCGTATACAGTTTGCAATGATCCTCCAAGGGCATTTTTAATGTCAGGGGGAAAACTAGTCTTCCAGATGTCATTTAAAATGCTCACCAAGTCATATGCCTTGTGATTGTAGGGGACACCATGGCTTGTGTCCAAGTCATATGCCTTGTGATTGTAGGGGACACCATGGCTTGTGTCCAAGTCATATGCCTTGTGATTGTAGGGGACACCATGGCTTGTGTCCAAGTCATATGCCTTGTGATTGCAGGGGACACCATGGCTTGTGTCCAAGTCATATGCCTTGTGATTGCAGGGGACACCATGGCTTGTGTCCAAGTCATATGCCTTGTGATTGCAGGGGACACCATGGCTTGTGTCCAAGTCATATGCCTTGTGATTGTAGGGGACACCATGGCTTGTGTCCCGCGTCATATGCCTCTCGTGATTGTAGGGACACCATGGCTTGTGTCCACATCATATGCCTCGTGATTGTAGGGGACACCATGGCTTGTGTCCACGTCATATGCCTCGTGATTGTAGGGGACACCATGGCTTGTGTCCACGTCATATGCCTCGTGATTGTAGGGGACACCATGGCTTGTGTCCAAGTCATATGCCTCGTGATTGTAGGGGACATCATGGCTTGTGTCCAAGTCATATGCCTCGTGATTGTAGGGGACACCATGGCTTGTGTCCAGGTCATATGCCTCGTGATTGTAGGGGACACCATGGCTTGTGTCCAAGTCATATGCCTCGTGATTGTAGGGGACACCATGGCTTGTGTCCAAGTCATATGCCTCGTGATTGTAGGGGACACCATGGCTTGTGTCCAAGTCCTTATGCCTACGTGATTGTAGGGGACACCATGGCCCAAACTTGTGTCCAAGTCATATGCCCTGTGATTGTAGGGGACACCATGGCTGTGTCCAAGTCATTATGCCTCGTGATTGTAGGGGACACCATGGCTTGTGTCCAAGTCATATGCCTCGTGATTGTAGGGGACACCATGGCTTGTGTCCAAGTCATATGCCTCGTGATTGTAGGGGACACCATGGCTTGTGTCCAAGTCATATGCCTAAAGTGATTGTAGGGGACACCATGGCTTGTGTCCAAGTCATATGCCTCGTGATTGTAGGGGACACCATGGCTTGTGTCCAAGTCATATGCCTCGTGATTGTAGGGGACACCATGGCTTGTGTCCAAGTCATATGCCTACACCATTGATTGTAGGGGACACCATGGCTTGTGTCCAAGTCATATGCCTCGTGATTGTAGGGGGCACCATGGCTTGTGTCCAAGTCATATGCCTCGTGATTGTAGGGGGCACCATGGCTTGTGTCCAAGTCATATGCCTCGTGATTGTAGGGGACACCATGGCTTGTGTCAAGTCATGTATGCCTGCGTGATTGTAGGGGACACCATGGCTTGTGTCCAAGTCATATGCCTCGTGATTGTAGGGGACACCATGGCTTGTGTCTAAGTCATATGCCTCGTGATTGTAGGGGACACCATGGCTTGTGTCTAAGTCATATGCCTCGTGATTGTAGGGGACACCATGGCTTGTGTCCAAGTCATATGCCTTGTGATTGTAGGGGACACCATGGCTTGTGTTTTATCATTATTCTTCCCTTTAAAGGATTTCACATGCACGTGTGGTTATAAGTCGGATATTTCTAAACTGTTAAACTGAAGTTATATACCAGGCAGCTTAACCTGAAACTATATTTTAAAGATAAAATACAAAGCCTATTATAATAGGGTAATTTCTTGCCCAGGTGGGGTGGACAGCAACACTAAACAAGTGATATATCTGGCCAGATGTATGTCATATCCCACATATTACATAGAAAGTTGAAAGAATATATAGGTGAACACTCAAGGGACATTAAAAAAAAAAAAAACGAGCAATACACTTTATACACACTCTATTGATTGCCCAAATTTATTTATTTATTTGTTTATTTTTAAGTGATGTTTAAGGGATTTCTTTAAGATTTTTTTTTTCTTTTCTTTTTTGTGATTGACAAGGTAGTGGATAGAGGTAGGGGCGGTGATCTTAAAACACAGAGTATAAGGAGGTTATTTGGCAGTTGAAACTTAATACCTACACTAAACTGGGTTTGAACAAAATTATTTCAATATTTCCTGTGTTAAAATGAAGAGCGAGTCAAATAGAGTAAGATAGGCTAAGAATGAAATGGATTTACAATTATGCATTGGTTTTATACATACAAATATATATTTTTTAAATTCTTAACGCTATCAGTCACATTGTTGTATTTTTAATGAATGTATTAACATTTATTTTTTATGAGTTTTTATTAGTGGATAGTGTGACGTCAATGCATAGGAGGGATAGTTAAATGTATTGTAGAAATGTGGTGTTAACTCTGATGAAGCCAAGTGTTAACTTGGTGAAAGCACCCAGTTTTTAACATTAAAGATATTGTTCAGCCTTTATACTGGTTGTGGCACTGCTCTTTTTCCTTGTTTTTTATATTTTTTGTGGACGTTTTCTTTCATTCATTTGATTACTCTTTAGAAATTTGCCTTCTCTAGTTACAGTTTCCCCTTCTAGTGTCTCCAACACATCTTAAGTGCTACAAACTAAATTCCAGTTAACACCAGAAACAAAATGCAGCCCTACATATTATTTCTCTGTTAATTTAAGCTCCCTACCTGTAGTCCTTAAGGTAATATAGATGCATGCCCATAGGAATCTGTTTTCTTGTCAGTACCCCATCATTGCCACAAATCTTCCATTATTGCCTTTTTCCCTCTTCTGTTACAGTTGGAGCACCTCTTCCTATCAATATAGTACCATTCCTTTCCCTTTATTCCTGACATTTTGCTGAATATCTGCACTAAAATCCTCTTTTTATCAAACTCATGTATTTATTTATACCAAAACGTGTCAGTTTCCACAGTGTATTTTTTAATATAGTTCAGTACTTTTTGCTTTTTTTCTGTGTCTGTAAATGACAAAGGAGCCATTTTAGTCACAGTTATAATGCATGTACTTCTGATCTATATATACATAGATGGTTTCACTTCATAATCTCGAATTACTGAAATCCCGAATTTCAGTAACCCGAGACTATAAAGTCGAACTATTCACAAAACTGAAACCCACAATCATGAACATACATACACCACATAACACACACACCATTCCACCCACAGCACACAAAACCACACAACCTTACAGTACAGATAAGCAGGGGGGCAAACCCCCCTGCACTTACTATGTGGGGGGCTGCGCCCCCTACACCCCCCTAACTATATATACCAACTCCGAGGTCGCACATAAAAAAAAATCACACCACGCCATCCTCCACTCGCTCGCACACAAATACACATCACACATACACTAACACCAACAAATCCAGAACACTCACTTAAACCTCCTTACCTTACACATAGCGTAAAAAACACAAACGAACACTCACTCACCTGCAATTTTGGGCACCATAACACTATAGCGATGCACTGGAAATACATAAGCGGATTCGAGAAATTCAAATTTTCTCTTATGCACTTCGGCATTCTGGTTTTAAAGCTTCATGGTCTCGAATTACTGAAATTCGAGGATTTCAATGCAATCGAGATTCTGAAGTGTATCTGCCCATACATAGATACATATATTGTTCATGCACAGAAAGCAGTTTCTGGATACTTAATTTGTAAGTCTTGACTAATTAATTTTTACATAGTTGTAATTTCCCACATTTGTTTGAGCTTGTGTCACATTTTCCAAACCGTTCATTTCATTCTACTCTTCTACAAATCCCTTTAAAGACAGAATAGAAGAACTTTATACAGTTGAAAGAACAAAATCCCAGAAACCTCAACATCACCACAGTAGCAACTTCTACTATCACTCACCTTAAAAATAAGATTACTCATGATGAGATGTATTTTGCCAGGGCTTGCATGTAAAAACATTGCTGCTACTTTAATTACAATGATCTGATTTAGAAAGGTTACCATGAGGGGTGTAAGCCTGGTGTAAACCTTGCTATAGCCTATTTCTGAGTCAGACAGCCCTGCCATGGTGATGTACCACAAAGTGGTGCAACACCATGGGGAGCTGTTGCTGCAGCCTACTACAAATGCTGAACCTTTCCTGGGAAGAAGCTATGCTAACTGGCCATGTGTTCTTTGAAATGCCTTGTAGTAAAAGCAGTTACACATTGTTGCCAAAGCATCAATTCAGAATTTGCTCACCTGAGTAAGTTACCTCAGCCGGCCTTGATGATAATGGAGTGCAGCAAAAAGCTCATGTTCACCAATTGCTTCAATGGGGTGAGACTGCATTAATAGGTAAAGTGATGGGCAGTTTACTGGACAGGCCGCATTATGGGGGTGGCTGCTATGGAAAGGGATGAGTAGCTTCAGGAGTGCATATGTGCTTTGTGTGGCCAATGACGTGTGTGTTATTGGTGTGTGTGTGTGTGTGTGTGTATCTCTGTCTAGAGTGAAGATGCAGAAGGGGGGTTAGATATGGTAGGGGTTTGTGTTGTGGGGTGAATAGGTGTGAATCTGTCTGCATGTGTGTGTGTCTTCAGGTAATTGTCATGCCATCACACTCTCCTAGAACACTAAACATTAGAGATAATGCTTAAAGTGTCCTCTAAAGACACTTAGAAAGATAATAGAACAATATTTTGGAGCAGAAATGACATGGGATGGAGGGAAATCTAGACATCAGGTATACTCTGATAACCATTTTTCAGCATGATAGACAAGGGGCAAGGTAACAGTAGACTCAAGGGATACACTATATAGTTTGCTGTTCAGGCACTTAAAAAAGATTTAAACCCTGTACCCCTAGCACTCACACACAACTCTTTACCTAAGTGCTAGTCCTCTAAACCATCACTAGACACAAGAGATAGTTCTAATATTTTATCTTAACTCTATGAAAGTAAAAGTTAAAGTGAAAGGGAGGAAGGTTTCAAACCCAACTTGCTTAACACAGAGTGGTGCCTGTCAAGCAGGACCATCCACCCTTTACTTTATGTATACTATTGTACTATCTAATTATTGTATATTGCTTATATTTCTGTGGAGCTTTTCTCTCCGGGCCTCTGATGAAAATGGGCTTCTGGCCCAGTCGGACTTTCCTGGTAAACAAATGTAAATAAATAAAAATAAACAGGATATATTTTACATAAGAAGCATGAAACTCTCATGCCTGGCATTATTCACTGACTGCAATGGTTCATGAGTTACAAGGGACGGGGCATGTATAACGGTTATCAGCAGGAGCACTGACTGCAATGGTTCATGAGTTACAAGGGACGGGGCATGTATAAGACTTAACAGCAGGGGCATTCTTTATAATCAAGGACAATTGCGAGGGAAGGGGGTGTGTCTGTATGAAATCTGGGAGGATCTCCAGATGATGCCGAGGAAAAATTTTAAACTATAACTTGGGCGCACTTGAAAAGTTAATAGAGCAACAGGTTTAGCATCACGATGCACTTTGCAAACAATAAGAAGAAAACTCTAATGTCTGGTATTATTAACTTTGACTGTAATGATCCATAATTTATGAGGGCATGGACAAGGAAATGGTGAGAGGATACGACAGTGACAATAGTTCAGTCTCGAGGTGGGTGAAGAGGTATGTTTATAATGGTGTGTGTGTGTGTGTGTGTGTGTGTGTGTGTGTGTGTGTTATGTTTTGGGTGTGTGTGTGTGTGTGTGTGTGTGTGTGTGTGTGTGTGGGGGGTGTGTTGTTAATGTTGTGTGCAACGCGTATGCATGTGTGTAAGAGTCTGAATCTCCAAAGCAATGCATGGGTGAACAGTGGTGAATACCACAGAAAAAGTGCTGCGCTGAGGTAGTTATGTGATGCAGATTAGTTGATAATGAGGTCTTTTTAAATCATTGCTCATGTCTCTGAAAACACACATTTTCCGCAAAAGATTGCAGAAGCCAGTCCCTTTTGGAGCTACAGGTTCTCATAGTTATGTTACTTTATAATTAATATAGTTGACAATTAAAGGTGCTAGGGAGATTGATATTCAGTTTCAAAAGCAAGAATTTCTTTCCCTTGCATTTATTTTTCCTTTATTTTTAAACTACAATTTTCTCAAAACTTGCATTTAATGATGATCGAAGAGTAAACTGCTGTGCCTCTAACAGATCCACTGAAGAGGTCACAGCATACAGTTTCTGAACATCCCTTAATCAATGTTTTCCTTACCTCGTGTAGTTCAACTCTCTACTTATCCATGCCGGACACCTGTACTCTACTAAAAGATGCCCTGATGGAAAATCTCCACTAGTTTTGCAGTCTTCATTTTGATTTGAGTATTTAACATGCTTACCTTAAAGAAATGAAGCAAACCACTACCCTTGACATAATGTATAATAGTTTAGTCTATTTTGTAGCATTCATTGTGCATATCGAAAGAAACTGTTATTAACTTTTATGGTTATATGACAAACTCCATAAGCCCTCATAGTACAGCTCCCCTACAACTTCAGATACCATTGTTTTGATTTATCCTTTTAATTCCAACTTTGTGTGTCGTATTGCAATGCAAGACATAAGCTACTTTGCTTTTTTTAATGGATTGTTTCTAATCAGGTCAGAGAATCTCTTACTTTTCTATATACACTATGAATTACTGTATTTATGCTTTCACCCTTTGCATTTCAAATCATATATTCTACTGCTGTATTGTATTTCACAATAATGTTTATTAATTTGCCAAAAATATACAAGTGAAAAGTTAATTTACTTGCATTTTTTCACAGACTTTGATTCCCCGCACAGGAGGAAGCACAATGAAATGAATTCTTATGGATTTAGACTCCCTGTACATTTTAATAATTTTTCAGCACATAATAGACGTATTCCCTCAGCAGTTCTCTCCTCATTTTACCACATATGTGTTATTATCTTATATTCCTTGTATAGTCCTCTTACCATTTCATCCCATGGAACAATTCCCTGCTTCTCCTAACTGTCACAGAATGAGACTCCTGTTTTATACCTTTCCCAGTAATTTGAGCGACTCATATTAGGACTAATGTTTTCCATTTCTTTCACTGTTTAAGTTTAGTCTTATTCCTGTTTCCTACATTCTTGCAGTGCTAGAATTTGGTTTGAATCCAGGCTTCTCCTACTACTTCTGGTCCAGAAAAACATTTCTTTTTGGGAAAACGGGAAACAATTTCACTGGTATAAACTCTTTTGGACCCTTTTTATTTGTGTAGGATCCAGAAACTGAGTCTTCGTCACCTTGCTAAGTGGACTTCTATTGATTGAACCTTTTTATTTTTTACTCTCCTGAAAATCCAGATATCTCTTCATATATTTTTACCCACCTGGAAAAGGAATTCAAAGACTACTGGATGTATCAGTTTGAATCTCACCCAGTAAACAACCACGTTCTGACAGTAATAAGCATTACGCCTCCTGTTGTCTGGGTAATGTCAACATCAGATGAGCAGTGTCATTTTTCCACAAAATAGCCTGGCATGTCCAGTGTCAAATCTATTTTTTTCCATAGTAATTAATTTGTCAGTATGTATCTCTTTTCCCTGGTATGAGCATGGGTCCAAACCCAACACTGAAAGCGTGGACTATAGGCATACCACGTGTAATACACACTTGTTGCGAAAGTCCCTCACGCCGATCACATTACAGGATGAACCATGTCCAAGTGACATTTTA